>NC_133618.1:500410532-500710532 GCF_048593235.1 Sminthopsis crassicaudata | reverse complement strand
TTCTTATGAAAAAACATGGAGGAACATGGGGCTAGGTGATATAGTTAAATAGATTAAGAATTGTTTGACTGTACCCCAAAATACCTATAATTAGCTTGAAATTCACTTAGCAAGTAGTCACCAGTGAAGTGTCTCATAGTTATGTAAATGACTCTGTGCTACTTATCTCTCCCTTTCTTAAAAAAATAATCTGTGATTTGGATAATTATTAATGTCTATACTTATTAATTAGACTGATGATGTAGAACTAGGAGAGAAAGCCAACAGATTGCATTAAAAAGTTAGGATTCAACTCCCCTTCCCTCCTCCCCTCCCGCCCCCCAGCACCTTGGAACTGTTTAAATAGGTTGGAATTTATAAGGATAAATGTAAAGTCTTTTACTTGAGTGTTTTTTTTTTTTTTTTTTTTTTTTTTTTAAATCAATTCTTCATGAGCAAAATGGAAGGAAGCATGGATAGGTAACCGATTGAAAAAATATGGTAGTTTTAATAGACTGGAATCTCAATACAAGTTAACCTTTGTTTTATTGCAGACAGAGAACTAATGCAGTCTAAGTTTGTATTTAAAGAGGCATGGATTTCGGACGTATCTTTCATAAGGAGTCTTCTTGCTGTACTTTTACCCTGAACTATTCTGTCCAGTTCTGAGTGCCATGTTTTAGGAAAGACATTAACAAATTGGCTTCCTTACTATCCAAAGGAGGGCAATCAGAATGGTGAGGAATATTAAAGATTATGCCACATGAGAACTGATTGGAGAAACTGATGTTTATCCTGAAGATGGGATTTAGAAAGAATTTAAAAACTGTCTTTTAAGTATGTGAAAAATTATTATGTGGAATAAGGATTATATTGACTTGTCTGCTTTTCCTTAGGGGACAAAAATAGGCTGAAAGTGTAGGAACCATAACAGCTTGATATAAAGAAAAAAACTCAATAACAACTACTAATTAGAGACTTTAAAGGAAAGATTGGTTGGTTATGTCTGGTATATCATGGAGAGGGACTTTTTTCAGGTATGAGTTTGACCAGAAGGTCACTAAGGTCTTTTTCCACTCTGAAATTTTGAAGATTCTACTGATCTAGGTCATCCATTTAGCTCCTATGGGTCTAAGCATCCTCTAGTCCTCCTTCCTGCTATACTATGTTCCCTGTAAGGCAGAATAGGAGATGGTAAAATTATGGATTAATTGTCATCTTCATAAAAGGCTCAGATTTTTTTTCCACTTGTTGAGTTTTTGTTTTGGTTTGACTTTTGGTTTTATTGAAGTTGGAAGTTATTTGGCATCCTAACATTATTTCCCGCTTAATTATAACATCATAAATTTAGATGTTAAAAGGACCTTGAATGTGAGATATCTGCTCTCTCATTTTTATAAAAGGGAAAACTAAAGAAAATTTGGAGAAATGGCAGAGAAGGTCAATACATTTCAAGCTCTTCAGATTCCGCACTCTCCTAAACAGAACAAATTTGTGCCTCAGGACAAACATAGACTGGTGATTAGGACAGAACTGTGATCCTCTTGGGGCAATCCTAGAAGGCTGGAAGAAAGACCCCAGTTTGGGGATTAACCAGTGTGAAATGCAAACATCTTCAGACTACCTCCACAGAAACAGCAAGTTGGGAACCCTGGGACTAGCTGGGTTTGGCTGGAGTCTCAGCAGAAACTACAGAAACTTTCACCTACTAAAGGATCCTCTGCTGATTAGGAATACCAGTTCCAGCTGTGCTACAGAGACAGGGCCCTGGGTGAGAAGTGGTAAACCAGTATATTTGGTGAGTGCAGAGGCAATGGGGCAAGGACATTGATGGCTGCTTGTAACATGCACTCCTGGCAGTTACAATTACCAGTCTGTCCTAGGCCCAACAGAGTACTTTTGACCACTGACCTTTGCAGTGTCAACTTTACCCGGCTCGACTCCTCTGAGGCCTTCAAAGGTCTCTGGCCACGATCTCTTGAATCTATAGTTTAATAATCAGTAACATGCTCAAGAACAGCCACGTAATCTTAAAAGCCTTCATTATACCTACTCACATAATGCCCTGACTGATGCCCTGACTTGTTGGTTCCCTAAATGAACACCTGGTCTGAAGACCAACGTGTTCTCTACTAAAATCCTTACCTCTCTCAGCTATCCATCCACTTGGCTGTCTGCAGTGGGCTTATAAAGGGCCTGTGAGGTCATACACACAGCCAACCAGCGAGAGAGCCGTCACCCATTACGAAGCTATCTCAATATGGATAGGATCCCATCCACAGGGCAGTCCTATATCCACAGAGATTACTTCTTGGGGCACTCAATCTCCTGTTGCGCTGTGGCGCCACCCATTTAAAGGGCCCTTACAATTTCCTTCTCTTGTTTTGCGGGAACCGCATCCTTACAGCTGCTGAGCGTGGAAGTTTTGTTTTGGAATTCTAGGTCAGAGGGGAGAGCTGAAGTGAAGCTCAAAGTTCCATCCCCACATCCCACAATTACAGGTGGTTAATACTAATACTTCTAATTAAAAAAAAAAAAAAATGAATTGGCAAAGAAGAAAGAACCCAACCACGGAAACTTATGATGGGAATAGAGAATAACAAGGTTCATCTTCAGAGGAGGACACTGAAGTAAAAAAAGCTTCTTCTACCCTAAAGAGTAACATTAAATGGCTTCCTACCCAGAGAGAATTTATAGAAAAACTCAAAAAAGTATTTAAAAGTCAAATGAGAGACATTGAAGAAAAACTTTTAAAAAATATTCAATAAGAACAAAAAGATTATTTTTTTTTAAAAAGTTAACCATGTTTAACATGTATAAGATTGCCTGCTATCTGGAGGAGAGGGTGGAGGGAAGAATGGGAAAAGTTGGAACAAGTTAGAACGGAAGAGTTCCACAAAGGTTAATGTTGAAAAATTACCCATGCGTATGTTCTGTCAGTAAAAAGGTATAATAATAAAAAATTTTTTTCAAAAAGTTAACCAACTAGAAAAGGATATACAGAGTCTCAAAGATGAAAATAACTCTTTGAAAATTAGAATTTGGCAAGGGAGAGCCAGTGAAGATATGAGACCAAGAAATAACTAAGCAATATAATGAAAAAGTAGAACAGAAAGTGTTTCATTTTGTCTATAATCCTATATAGAATCCTATAATAAGGAAAACATCAAATCTTTAGAACAGATCACGAAGATAAAATATAGGAATAATTGGACTACAGTGGATAAAGCACCAGCCCTGAAGTTAGGAGTATCTGAGTTCAAATCTGGCCTCAGATATTTAATACTTCCCTAACTATGTGACCCTAGGAAAGTCACTTAATCCCAATCCCCTCAATATAAGAAAAGAAAAGAATCATTAAAAAAAAAAAAAAAAAAAAAAGAAACCTTGGCACCATAATGCAAGAAATAATCCAAGAATATTGTCCTGGAATGGTGGAACATAAGGGGAAAGTAGAAATAGAAAAAATCCACAGATTACCACCTCAAAGAGATCCTTTGTGGAAAACACATAGTAATATTATTGTCAAATTTTGAAACCCACAAATCAAAGAGAAAATTCTGCAAGAATTGATAGGGAAAAAAAAAAAAAACAACATATACACTGAAGCTACAATTAGAATTGTACAGGACTTCTTACTAGCCACAATAAAAGACCACAGATCCTGGAATAATATATACCAACAATCAAAAGTACTAAGCTTGTGGCTGAATATATCATTCAGCACAATTATCCATAATATTGAATGAAAACAAATGGATATTCAATAAACTTAGGGATTTTTCAGGACTTTCTTTCAACGAAACCTGAACTCAGTAGAAAATTTAACATGTAAAAGTCAATTGAAAGATCAATTTCAAGGATCTTAACTCGGACAAATTGTTTTTTACATGGAGTTGTATATGTGTATTTAAGATTGACATCAGTAATCAAGTAGCTCAAAAGAAAGATTGGGGGAGAGTTGAGTTTGATCTGATTCTAAAAAGCAAAACCACCTTGAAAAAAACATATTAAAAGGAAACCTAAGGTTTGGAGAAGATAAGTTGATTTGCCCATGGTCATGAATACTTAAGGCCAGAGTCACTTTTTGCAAAAGTGGTTCTTTTGTTTGCTTTTCTCTTATAGGTTGTACTTTTACTTAGGGTACACACTTCTTCATAAGAACAATTAGAATTAAAATTATAATTTTCTGACTTACTGTTATTTTTTTTCTCTCCAGATGATTTAGTAAAATAAATATAAAGAATTAACTTTTTGGACATCTAGCTTGTTACTTACCTG
Organism: Sminthopsis crassicaudata; assembly: GCF_048593235.1. NCBI lineage: Eukaryota > Metazoa > Chordata > Mammalia > Dasyuromorphia > Dasyuridae > Sminthopsis > Sminthopsis crassicaudata. The sequence continues at coordinate 500,706,272 of NC_133618.1, read as the reverse complement.
AAAGGGTGATCAAATCAACAATATTAATGTACCCTGGCATAAGGTGGTTGATTGTTTATTGAAAGTGGGAGAAAATAAATGTCAATGTAGCATTCATTAATGAGGAGCAGGGAGCCATATTATAGTGGTGATCACAAACAGTTGAAATAAATAAGAAGCCTTTGTAACCATTCATTATTCAAATACCAAGCCCCTTGCCACCAAAACCATATAGAGAAGTAAGATCCTAGTCATTACAGTTGACCAGGAGTCAAGGGCCTTGGGTCTAATCACCAGGTCTCATCCCTGGTACTCAATACCCATTGTTATATTTTTACCCATTTTTGAAAGGCAACATAATACCTTTCCCTCTATTTTGATGACAGGACTCTTTAGAGCAGGAGTACCTATTTAAATAGTCCTTCTTGTTCCTAAAGTAGTACAGAGGAAAGAGCAATGGATTTATAGTTAGAAAACCTAGATTCAAATCCTACTTCTTGTCACTACTTTGATGACAAGTTTTGGGCATTTACTTAATTACCCTAGGCATAAGTTTTCCAAGTAGATAAGGGAGCTGGACTAAATGGCCTCCAAGGATTCTTCCACATGTCTAAATTTGTGATTCAGAACTCTTGGCTGCCAAGGTAAAAAATCCCCTTCTCTAGCTGCCACTCCCTTTTTCTTATTCCAATCAATCTTAGTCCTGTTCCTCCTCTTGATTTTTTGGTTCTCTTGTAATCTCTGGAACCTTTCTTCTGCTATTAACAGTTTAATTGGTTGCTAAATTCAGTGGACTTACTTTATTTTGGTCTTGTTTTTTACTTCACAGTTTTTGACACTGTTGAGCACTCTTTTCTCAATGATCTTTCTTACCTTGACTTTCTTGGTAATATTATTCTCTGCTGGTTCTCCTGTTTGTCGTTCTCCTTCATTCTTCTGTGGTGGATCATCATCTATGCTATGTCATTAGTTCTTTTAATTCAGATCTGTGATTTCATCAGTGTGATGAATTCCTGATAAGGAAACTCCCTTTACCAATATAAATTGATAACTCATGGTTTTAAGGATAGAAATGATTTTATAGTTCATCTAGTCCAACTTATCTTATTTTACATGTGAGTAGATAAGCAGCTTATCTACTGAATACTTTAAATTTTTAATTTTTCCCTGGAATTAAATAGTTTTTCCAAAAAAACCCCAAACATTTCTATATACACAGGTACAGAAAAAAAGATATTACATGAAATCATAAATATCTATTTCAACCTGCTTCTTTAAAAATATATATAACATTCTACATGTTATTTTCAAATCTATTTCCTCATGGATTTTCTTCTGTTTTGTGCATTTTCCTTTTTTTTTTTTTTTTTTATTTAATTTTTATGTGAATAAAATTGATTTTTTTTTTCTCCTCACCTTTCCCACCTCACTTCCACATCATCAGGGAAAAAAGGAAAAAGAAAAAACAACCCTTCTCTAACACAGATAAAGCAAAGCACATTCCTATATTTGCTTTGTTTGAAAATACATTTCAAGTCTACACCATGTCTATTAACTTTTCTTTCAGGAAATAGGTATCATACTTCATAATCTGCTTTTTGGAATGATTGGTTTTTGAGTTGATCCAAATTTCTTAAATATTTCACAGCTTTTTCATTATAATGTTGTTTTGTGAATTATTTTTTTTCTGATTTTGCTTCCTTTTCTCTGTACCAACTAACATGGCAATATTCCATTATATATTCATACACCATAATTTGTTCAACTATTCTTATGTTCTTTGTATTCATAAAAGAACTGCTACAAATATTTTTGTACATGTGGGTCCTTTTACTTTTTGATGGATCTCTTTGAGGCATACACCTAGAAGTTGTATCACTAAATCAAAGTATATGCATACTCTTTGCATTTTGTGGGTACAGTTTTAAATTTCTTTCCAGAATGGATGGATCAATTGATAATCTCACCAGCAGAGCATTAATGTGTCACAACTCCTTAAGTATTTGTCATTTTCTTTTTTTGTCAGTTTGGTCATTCTGATAGATGAGAGTAGGAATATCAGAGTTGTCTGAATTTTCATTTTTCTAATCTTGTGTGATTAAGATAATTTTTTCATATGACTATTCCCAGGTGAATTTCTTCCTATGAATTACTGTTTATATAGCCTTTGCTCATTTAGCAACTGGGAATGTTCTTATAAATTTGGATCATTTCCTTGTATATGCTAGAAATGAAAACCTTACCAAAAAACTTGCTTCAGAGATTTTTTCCCCCTTGTTATCTGTCTCTCTTCTAATTTTTAGTTGCATTGTTACATTTTGTTGGTAGATACATTTGTTTAAATTTTATATAAATCCCAGTCCAATAAAAACAGTCCCGAAGCCTAGTTGAGGGATACAGATTTTGTCAACTGAAAAATACACTTGTACTGAATATCCTGTCACTTGGAATAAATAAATGTAGAGTTAATGATATTTGATTCTTTCATAATCATAGAACTAATTTCCTAGTTTTCTTATTAATTTTAAAATAAATTGATGTTTTCTAATTTTTGGTATATCATTGGATTTATCCCCAGCATTTCTCTCACTCTCCATAATGACAATTAGTATTTTTAAAGGGGAAGAAAAATCAGTGCAACTAATCTGATACACTGAAAAGCCATTTACAATGTGTTAATACTCTAAGGCCTGTCAACTCCATGAAAAGATATTTTAAGGCTGTCCTCTCATTTTTCACTTGAATTATGTCTGGTCTTTCTAATTTCATTATATTCACTTTAGTTTTTTTGTTTGTTTTGGTATTTTGTGTTCCGTTCCATTTAAATTGAGTTTTGCTTATATTTTCATGATTCTGTTCACTCCATTCTGCATCAGTATATGTAAATCTATCCATCCTTTTTTTGTATTCATCAAACAAATGCTTTCTTATAGCACAGTAATATTCCATGACAATCATATACCACAATTTATTTAGTTATTCATTATATGTTTTGTTTCCAGTTCTTTACTATCATAAAAATTATGAATAGAATTATTTGTGTATATATGAAGACTTTATTCTTTTTTTTTAAATTTATTAAAGCTTTTTCTTTTTAATTTTTTTGCTGAGACATTTGAGACAGCCAGGTAGTGCTAAGTGTCAGAGGTCAAATTTGAACTCAGGTCCTCCTGACTTGAGGGCTAGTGCTCTATCCATTGTACCACCTAGCTCCCCCTAAAACTTTTTATTTACAAAACATATGTATGCCTCTTCAACTATGAAATGAACCAAATCAATTCCAATAGAGCAGTACTGAATTGAATTAGCTACACCCAGCAAAAGAACTCTGAGAGATGACAACCACTACATAGAATTCCCAATCCCTCTATTTTTGTCTGCCTGAATTTTTGATTTCCTTCACAGGCTAATTGTATACTATTTCAAAGTCCAATTCTTTTTGTACAGCAAAATAACTGTATGGACATGTATACATATATTGTATTTAACTTATACTTTAACATATTTAACATGTATTGGTCAACCTGCCATCTGGGGGAAGGGGGTGGAAGTGGGGGAAGGAGGGGAAAAGTTGGAACAAAAAGTTTTGCAATTGTCAATGCTGAAAAATTATCCATGCACATATCTTGTAAATAAAAAGCTATAATAATAATTTAAAAAAACATATGCATGGGTAATTTTTCAACATTGACTCTTGCAAAACTTTCTGTTCCAAATTTTTCTCTCCTTTCCCCCTCTCCCTCCCCTAGATGGCACGTAGTCAAATACATGTTAAATATGTTTAAAATATATGTTAAATTCAGTATATGTATACATATTTATACAGTTAGAAGACTTTATTTTTATTGATAACTTCTTTGTGGCATGTAAACCCAGTAATAGAGACTCTGGTTCAAGGAGTATGGATATATAGTCCCTTTATTTGCATAATTCCAAATTGCTTTTTTATAATGGTCTTACCACTTCACAGCTCTATTAATAATATATTAGTGGGCTTATTGTACAATCAATCAAACATTGAATGTTGTTTCTTTGGTGAGACTTGCCATTGCAAATTTCAATTTTTTTTTTCCGGTCCCTTATTTCTTCTGTGCAGACCATAAATTCTGCACCCATAATTCTTACTTCTCTTTTGAACTACTCAGAAACAGCATGTTGTAGTTCCACAGTGTCCTCACATTTTATAGGATCCTCTATCTCGTTAAGTGTTGGATTGTTTTCTTTTGTTTTACAGTGTTTATTCATAGATGATTGAATTTACTAGAATTGGGTACTATATTTCCTTCTACAGTAAATGTTTTCCCTGTTGATATATTTTATTTATATTCAAGGTCTTTGAGTTTTCCTTTGTAATTTCAGCATCCCCTTCCCCACACTCTTCCCTCCTTGTTTTCCCCTATTTTACTTTCTGACTCCCTCTTCTTTGATGATGATTTTTGTGGAGTCTGGATCTTAAAGGATCTCAGTGCTCTTCCATTATAACATTTCATAGTTCACTAGTCTAAGTCTCTGCTCAAAATGACTTTTGAGGAAACAGAACTAGCCCCAGTTGGATATTGGATTTGCTCTGTTGGCTTAGTGGAATGCCATACAGTTCCCTACCCTCAATACAGAAGTGGGTGCCCGTGTGCACATACCCACACCCACTTCTTTTTCTTCCTCTTTTTCTCATTTCGTTGGTCTGGCATTGGAGGTTCTATTAAGTTGGTTTCTGTAGTTTTGGTCTAAGGCTCTTAGAGGGAACAGGGTAACATGGTAGTTTGTTCTGTTCTTTTCCCTCTGTTCCTCTGTTCTTCTGCAGAGTTCTTTTATAGAACAAAATGTTGCTGCCATATTGTTAGTTGTTGCATCCCCAACAAGCTTCTACTGTAGCATATTTCCTGGATTTTTATAGTATTGGAAAGAGGGAGGGAAGATTGGGATGTGGGATTGGGTTTGGTTGCCAGTTTCTGTTTTGTCCTTGAGTAGGCTAGTATGGTCTGGCTACCAATAATGTGGTAGGTGATAGGGGCAGACAGGCTGAATGAGTTCAGGATAGGCATAAGTTCATTGTTGTTATTGGGTTTTTTAAAATTAATTTTGTTTTATTTTTTAAAATCTTATTTTAGATTCCAGGTGCCCTCAACCAGATAGGCAGCTAGAGTTGTCATATCTATTGATCTATAATTTATGTTTTGAAGTGGTTTCAGTGTTCATGGGTAGCAAAGAATATATCTAGTTGTCTTTCTTGTTAATCATGTAACCTAGATGGTGTGCCCCTCCTAACTTTCTTATTTAAGATTTTTCTTTTTGTTTTTAGATTTGACAGTCTTTAATACAGTCTTCTTTTTCTCAGGGATACATAGAACTGAGTCTTAGTTTCCTCCTCTATAAAATATGAGAGTTGGCTTTGATAATCTTTAGGGTCCTTTCAACCCCTCAAGTTCTATGATGCTTTTTTTGGTAAAAGAATACATCTATAAATTGCCTCATAAAACAAAATTATTTTAATATTTCCCATAGTATTGTTTTTTGGTAGTTAAATTTTTGAAACCTTGAAGGAAAATTCAGATAATCTGAACTCAGCAACAGGCACTGAAATAATATGTTGTCATTGTACTGGTTGACAATTAACTTCAGATTCATTTGTAATTCATATTTACCTGAATCTAAAGTATAGATGCTTTTACTAATAACTTTGTGGATAGTTCCTAAAGGGTAGGGGCTCAGAGAAATGCTAATAATGGTTAAAGGTTTGTGAATGGTTCTGTAATCCAGGATGTGACACATAAGGAATATGCTTAATGTTGCTATTTAAGTTGTTAGGAACTCCATAGACTGAATGTCTAGGATGTGACTCTGTTTAGGAATTTGGACAAAAACTAAATGTAGGTACATGAAATGAATGTTTCTTTTAAATGGCATAGGTATGAAAAAGTATTGAGTTAGTGAAGGAAGAGTAAATACAGGATATAGGTTAAGGAAGATAATAGAATTAGGAAATTTTCTTCTTTTTGGTTTGGGGAACCTGAGTATGTTTGTAGGCAAAGGAGTTAGAAAGATTGAAGATAGTAGGGAGTGGGAAAAGATGACTACTTTTATTGGGCTTTATAGTATGGACCACCTACCAGTGTAATTACATTTCATTATCATCAGTAACAAATTACAGTTTTGTATAGGGTTGTCAAAATGTTGCAAGGTCCAGGGTGACATTAAAAAGTAGGTTGGTTATATTATGCTTTTGATATGAGCCTCGTTATGAGTGATTACTTGGAGAATTTTTAGAAATTTGTATTTTGAACAGAATGATAAATAGGAACTTTATCAAGTTTTCGAGCATTTTTATAAGTAAGTAATGGTTTGCTGGGGTTACGGGTGTGGTACCTCCATAATCTGGAAAATCCACATAAAAAAAATTTGGCCCTTTGAACCAAAGAAGTCTGAATTTTTTCTTTTTCTTTTATTAAGTGTTGATATTATACAATATTCTTAATATATTTTATGCATTTCCAAATTTCCAAACTTTTTTTATGTCATTGGTGGCTTCTGCAAAACTTCCTCCAAATCCCCATTTAATTTCTTGTACCAATCCACAATGTATTGAACCTTCTGTAGGGAAAGTTGCAAGGTGGAAGGGATAACTGTCATTCTGTATTATTTCACTGTTGATTTTAGTGGCAGTGGCCTTAATATAAATATTTTAGTTAAATTTACATTACTTTTTCTTGATCGTGATTTATTTTAAGGCCAGCTTTACTTTTATTGGTTAGTAGGCCTTGGTTGCTATATATGAAGTCTCATTTATTGAGATCCTTAATACAGCTTCATTAATTACGATGTTTATTTTTAGCAAATGTTGACAAAAGCAGTTATGCTAAAATACTGAAAATATTCACTTCAGGATTAGTATTTGAACAGAAAGCTAGTGAGATATTTAGAGATATTCACCAGAAGGAAAGATAGTGTTGAGAACTTTCAACTATTGAAACTAGTTGAGTTTCTTGGCAGCATTCATATTCCATTTCATTAAACTTGAAAGATGATTTAAGTGTTCAGTGAAAAGTGAATCTTTCTTTTAGTTATATAATTTGAAGTCCTAATTGAGAAAAAAGTAATAACTCTAATTCTAGATTTAACTTGAAGAATTCATCAATAGGCCCTGAATTCAAATGTGACCTCAGACACTTATTCTCTAATTTTGGTTTTTGTTATTTTATAACTTCATACTTGATTGATCCTTTGCTTATAGTTACACACTGCATATCTACTTTTTTAGCCTAAATGATAGTCCTATGGTAAAATTAAAATATTCCTAATTTTGTGTACTTTACATATGTAAAGTTTCAGTAGTATTCTATCACTGCTTATCTAATTAAGATAGGTAGTAGCTCACTTTATACTTCACTCACTAAAAAACAAACTTTTATGATAATAGCATTTTATTTTTCAAAATACATTCAAAGATAGTTTTTTTTAACATTCACCCTTGCAAAACTTGTATTCCAAGTTTTTCTCCCTCTCTTTCCACCCCCTAGACAGCAAATGATCCAACATAAGTTAAACATGCAATTTTTCTAAATATATTTCTACATTTATCATGCTACACAAGAAGTCAGACCACAAGAGGGAAAAAATGAGAAAGGAAAAAAACAAGCAAGCAAATAACAACCAAAAAAATGAAAATAATATGTTGTGATCCAAATGAAGCCCCTTTGATCGTCTCCATCACCTATTGGTCACCTTGTTGTTGAAAAGAGCCAAGTCCATCACAGTTGACCATCGTGTAATCTTGTTGAGGAATAAACTTAAAAAAACCCAAAAATGGTATATAAAATGACTTCCTTCTCCTTATCTCAAAATGAGAATAGTTAATCTGACACTTAAAGTGATTATCCTGGATTATACTACAAGTAGATATCTGACACTGAACTTCAAGAACTCTTGTCCTCCTGAATTCATTCAAGATTCTCTTATGCCTGGATATACAACAGTTGCATTGGGTTGTTTCTTTTTTTTTTTTTTTTTTTTTTTTTTGCATTGTTAGAGAGTATTTACTCAGAGTTCACCATAACATTAAAATGTGTAATTTTGGGAATTGTTGTTGTTTACTAAATGTTGCATACATTTGGGAGATGATATCTGTAATATTCAAAGTATGATATTTTCACATCAGTATAAAAGTAGAAGAGTTTGACTCAATGAACCTATTAACTGAAACAACAGTTAACAAGAAAAATTACTAATAATTCTAATGAATTAATATGCAGAACTAATTCATCAGAGGCTTTTTTTTAAATTTTTATTTATTTATTTATTTTTTTTTTTGCTGAGGCAGTTGGGATTAAGTGACTTGCCCAGGGTCACAGAGCTAGGAAGTGTTAAGTGTCTGAGACCAGATTTGAACTCGGGTCCTCCTGAATTCAGGGCTGGTGCTCTATCCACTGCGCCACCTCGCTGCCTCTATCAGAGGCCTTTTTTATTTTTATTTTTTATTATAGCTTTTTATTTACAAGATATATGCATGGGTAATTTTTCAGCATTAACAATTGCAAAACCTTTTATTCCAATTTTTCCCCTCCTTGCTCCACCCCTTCCCCCAGATGGCAGGTTGACCAATACATATTAAATATGTTAAAGTATAAATTAAATACAATATATGTATACATGTCCTTACAGTTATTTTGCTGTACAAAAAGAATCGGACTTTGAAATAGTATACAATTAGCCTGTGAAGGAAATAAAAAATGCTGGTGGACAAAAATGGAGGGATTGGGAATTCTATGTAGTGGTTCATAGTCATCTCCCAGAATTCTTTTGCTGGGTGTAGCTGGTTCAATTCATTACTGCTCTATTGGAACTGATTTGGTTCATCTCATTGTTGAAAATGGCCACATCCATCAGAATTCATCATCATATAGTATTGTTGTTGAAGTATATAATAATCTCCTGGTCCTGCCCATTTCACTCAGCATCAGTTCATGTAAGTCTCTCTAGGCCTTTCTGAAATCATCCTGCTGGTCATTTCTTATAGAACAATAATATTCCATAATATTCATATGCCACAATTTATTTAGCCATTCTCCAATTGAAGAAGCCTTTTTTAAAAAGTCATTTTGTATGGATAATTTCCTTGTTTAAAAAAATCCCAAAATATGTAACTGGAATGAATATTGAATAGCTTTAGATAAACGTTGCTTATGTTATTTTAAGTAGTGTGTGGGAAACACAAACTGGTGCAAAAAAATTGATTATTTTTTTAATAGCTTTCAATAGTTTTGAAAATTATCATTGACCTCAAATCAATTAAAAGTATGGTGAAATTTAATGGAGTAATTTAGAATAAATTCTATTTAAAAAATAAAACTTTCAGTTGTTTAAAATTTTGTATTCTATGTTGCCTACATTTGAATTATTTGAAATTATTACAAATAATGTACAAAAGATCATTTTACATATATTATAGTATTGTATTACCAATGAAAAGGTTATTTTAAATGAAAGTATCAAAAATTTTCTTCTAATAAGATGTCTTCCATGCATATGAGAAAATTACATAAAATTCTTTGAAAGATATAACAACAAAAATAGCTTTATTCTTTGACATTTTGATTATTAATATCATGTAATACATAAAACAAGGATACCATTAAGTGGCAGTGTCAACTAATAAGTATTTATTAAACTTTCTATGTATTTGAAACTATGCTAAGCAAAAGATGCAGAAAGAAAGACAGAAATATGGTCTTTGTCCTGAAGAAGCTCATATGCTAAATAGGGGAATCAGTGTACAAATAATTGTATACATATAAGATATATAAGATAACCTCCAAGAGAAGGCACTAGCAAGGGACTGACTGAGAGAAGTTTCCTGTGTTGAGTGTGACTAAGGCTTGAAGATATCAGAGAAGCGGGGATGGAGGTTAGGGACAGAGCATTCCAGGGATGGAGGATAATCAGTTATAAAGCCAAGAAAAGACCTAGGAGATGAAGTGTCATGTTCAGTGAAGAGCAAGTTAAGTCAGTTTTGGTATAGCAATAGTCTATTGGTAATTTTGGAGCAATTAGTTGGGTAATGAGATTGGAACACAGTCTGCAAAGGATTGAGAGATGTGATGTGAGAAAATAGAGATGAAGAAATATGTATGACTACAAAAGAGAATAGTCTGATCATGTATCAAGAATGACATAATTGATGGCAGTATTCCATTGGTATCTCTGCAAAGTCAATTCATTTAAAGGACAGCCCTCAGCATGTCAAGTGGATCCTCTGATAGATAATTTATGAGGAGACATGTATAAGAGTTGAACAAAATAGGGTAGTGTGGATGGGCTACAGTGTGCATTATTAGGAGTAATACCTATGCTTTTCAAATCATACATCCATGAAAGAATTATTTAAAAAAAAAAAAACCTAATCATTGTCATTAAAATCGGATATAAATCAACTTGTTGACATTACAAAGCAATAGTTTTAGTGGAGAAGCTTTGCCTTTGCTCTCTCCCCATAGGAGTATGTACAAGTTTAAATGTACACATATCTATATATGCAAAAGTTGATCTAAATACCATATATGTGTATATGTACCTATATGCTCAAATAGAAATCCAGAGTTGCTTTTTACTATCTTTTTTGCCTTGTTTGGAGTAAAAAACTGAAAGCTCCTTGTCACATAAAAAGCTAGAAGGTTTTCAGAGTTTTTTTGACTCTACAAACACATGAGAACATTATTATTTGAGTAAGATTAATGACTCTGATGAATTAGTTTTACATATTAATTCACTAGAATTGTTACTAATTTTTGTTGTAATTTTTGTCTCATTTAATAGCTTCATTGATTCCTTACCTAAATTCCTCTATTTTTATGTTGATGTGAAAATATCCTACTTTGAATATTATTACAGATAATATCATCTCTTAAATATATGCAACATTTAGTAAACAACAATGATCCCCCAAATTATCCATTCCTTTGCTTAGCAAAAAGAAATAAAAAGAGGATGCCCAAAACATGAGGAGTTAAAGATTGATTGCATAGGGTCAAGAAAGTATACAGTTTTAGATAGTCTAAATATAAACATAGGTGGTTTTCCAAGATTTAGAGATGCTGCTGTTCAATTTCATGCTAGCCTTTTGACTGCTAAGAATAAGTTCTTCTTTAATATTCAGACTGAGGAGAAAAGTGAATAAAACATAGTTCTGCTGCCTGAAATGCACATCTTAGCAACAGCTTTAATTAAGCCTGTTACATTCAGACTGGGTATTTTCTTTTTTATTCTTTAGTATACCCAAGTGTTATGTGCATTCCCCCATGAAAAATCTAAAGTTTTCTATTTGAATAGCAAAAAATTCTTTAAAAATCATCATGAAGTCATTTTTGCCAAATTTAAATTAAATTTTGATTATAGATGGAGGAGCCGTGAATGAGTAATCTATTTAGAAATGGTGCTAATTGATTTTTATAAATATGAAAGCAAAATTCACAGTTCACATATATACTTTTTTCTATGTAGGCACAATAGTGAATGGATGTTTGTTGATATTTAACTCCATTTTCCTGGTTCTTTCAAGACAACTTTTGTTAGCCTTAATTGCTTTTTAACCAGTGTTCTGGTGGACCTATAGTCCTTAGATTGTCTATACACATTCTGTCATGCTTATATGGAGATGATTTCTTTTAATGTTATTTGTTTTTGTTTCTTTTTTTCACTTCTGTGAATTTGCAATGTCTGTCATTTATATTTTATTTCTTTGCTGAGACTTGCCACCTTTGTTTCAAGTTTTTTTAAATTCTGAAAATAACTTCTACTGTATAGTCCATACATTTTGCTTTTAAAATTCTTATTTTTCTTTTAAAATATTCCAGAACATCCTGCTATGGTTCTTTTGGAAATCCACAAGGTCTTTTGCTTTACTTTGATTAATTTTCCTTTGTTTAAAAATATTTATTCAGAGATGCCAGAACACATTCTTCTGATATGAACACTATAGTCCTTTGTTATTAATATCTTCTATTTGTTTATATACTGCTTATGCTGTGCATTTTTTCCCCTGAAACTTTTGTTAATTTCAGTAATTTTTCCTTATTCCCCTATTGCTCACTGACTACATTCCCTTGGGTGGCATTTTCCTAGGAGTTAAAACTCAGAGGCTTAGCCTCTTCCCAACTTGGAAAATTCATTGTTCCTCAGTCTTGTTTTTTGCTTCATGTGGATGAAGAAAGGACAAAATTGGCCTCAGCTTGATGCTGGGCTCTCAGACTTTGAAGTACTACTTACAGGTATACTGACTCAGTTTTCCCTGTTGCTTAGTTTTTTCATTCTGAACTCTTGTGGCATAACACTATTCTATTACATTCTGCTGTCATAGCCTGAATAGACTTCTGAATCTTAGTGTTCTAGGAATGGGGTGGGGCAGGATATATTGTTGAGTTATGTTGCAAGCTTGTGGATTACTTGTGCAACTCTGCTGCTAGTGTGGTAGAAGGTAGAGGAAATAGTACTAAATAAGTACATTAGAATTTAGGAATTATTATTTTAGTTCATAGGAGTTTCACCTCATTTGGATCCTTGATATCCTATACCATAGAAACAGCTGAAATTGCTTTATTTCTGGTGTGTGTATAACTTCTATTTTTAAAGAGATTTGAGAGATCAAAGGAATTGGAAAAAACCTAATCTTCCCATATTGTTGGTCTTGTGATTCCATCATCCTCAACTTTTATTTATTTAAACATTTTTTATTTTGTTCTACTTTTTTTGGAACTTACTTTTAAAATAAAACTTTGTATACACAGTGCCCAATATGATTTATATTGTCTATTCAAGTAAAAGCAACCAGTCAGAACAGTTTATGTTGGCATTGTACAGTCAATATTTTAACTTTGTATTTCATTGGGATATCATCCAAGAATGACTTCTTGAAAGTTCCTACTATAGTTTTCAAGGGATAAAAAATCTAGGTATGTAGAAATTCTATTATCAGTTCACTAAATATCAAGATTACAATTTCTTAAATAATATCATAGGATTTAGATGTGGAAGGAACATTAGAGGCAGTCTAACTCAACTCCCTCCTTTTAAAGATGAAAAAGACATGTGACTTAAGTGACTTGCCCAGGGTCACACAGATAATAGGTATCAAAGGCAGTATGTGGACCTTGTCTTCTTTTTAGTAGGCAGTAATAATCTTATTTAAAATGATCTTTCAGTGAATTACTATTCTTCTCTATGGTGATGATACCTAGTCCTATATATTTATCCCTGGTTTCTTTCCTGCGCATTTTGAACCAGATGTAAGATATTCCATATTTATATATAATGTTTGGGCTAGCTCTCTAGAGGGCATCAGGATCAGTCAGAGTCAGGATCAGTCAAAGTCCTTGATCTTTAGGAGAAGTGAAGGAGGCAGGCAAGCACTACTCCGCTCATTAAAGATGAGCTGTGGCTGAGAAACTCCAACCCTCTCCCTCAGCCCTCTAATCCTTGCTTATGATTACCTCAGCACAATACATTCAGCAAGCACCAATCATGAAGACAGCCATCCCATCACCATATCATATAGAACCTTTATCTCACATTGAGTAGGTAATTAACCTTAAGTACTCTGCTGTCTTTAGATTCAAGTACACCTTTTCATAGTGCCAACCCTCTAAAGAACCAGATGTAAGATATTCCATATTCAATATGCCTTAAATACAACTAATTATTTTTCCTCTCAAACTTACCTACCACAAGTTAAATTTTTCTAAACTTTCCTATTTTTGCTGAGAGCTTTACCATTTTTTCAATTATTCAATTTCAAAACCTTGAAAGTCATACTAATTAGTTCTGCCATATTCTCCATAACAGTTGTTACAAACCTTCTTTTCGCTCTTCAAATTTTCTTTTTTTTTTTTATTATACCTTAACATCAGTTCATGTAAGTCTCTCCAACCCTCTCTGTATTCATTCTGCTGGTCATTTCTTATAGAACAATAATATTCCATAACATTCATATACCATAATTTACCCAACCATTCTCCAATTGATGGGCATCCATTCATTTTCAGTTTCTAGCCAGTACAAAGAGGGCTGTCACAAACATTTTGGCACATACAGATCCCTTTCCCTTCTGTAGTACTTCTTTGGGATATAATCCCAGTAATAACACTGCTGGATCAAAGGGTATGCACAGTTTGATAACTTTTTGAGCATAGTTCCAAATTGCTCTCCATAATGGTTGGATCCATTCACAACCCTACCAACAATGCATCAGTGTCCCAGTTTTCCTGAATTCCCTCCAACATTCATCATCATTTCATGTCATCTTAGCCAATCTGAGAAGTGTATAGTGGTATTTCAGAGTTGTCTTAATTTTCATTTCTCTGATCAGTAGTGATTTGGAATACCCTTTCATATGAGTAGAAATAATTTCATGTCATCATCTGAAAATTGTTCATATCCTTGACCATTTATCAATTGGAGAATGGCTTAATTTCTTATAAATTAGAGTCAATTCCCTCTATATTTTGGAAATGAGGCCTTTGTCAGTACCTTTAATTGTAAAAATGTTTTCCCAATTTATTGCTTCCCTTCTAATCTTGTCTGCATTAATTTTGTTTGTACAAAAGCTTTTTAACTTGACATAATCAAAATTTTCTGTTTTGTGATAGATAATGATCCTCTAGTTCTTCTTTGGTCGCAAATTCCTTCCTCCTCCACAGGTCTGAGAGGTAAACTATTCTTTGTTCTTCTAATTTATTTATAATCTTATCTTTATGCCTAAATCATGAGCCCATTTTGATCTTATCTAGGCATGTGGGTCAATGCCTAGTTTCTATGATACTAATTTCCAGTTTTCCCAGCAGTTTTTGGCAATAGTGAATTCTTATCCCAAAAGTTGGGATTTAGGTTTGTCAAACACTAGATTGCTACAGTTATTGACTGTTTTGTCTTGTGAACCTAACCTGTTCCACTGATCAACTAGTCTATTTCTTAGCCAATACCAAATGGTTTTGGTGATTGATGCTTTGTAATAGTTTTAGATCAGGTTCGCTCTTCAGATTTTCATATTACCTGCTCCCTGCTCCCTTGCATCAAGCTTTATTAAGGAAAGAGAGACAAATCTAGCTTCACTCCATTTTAAAATACTTTGACATAATTTCCCCCTTTTTTCCTTTTGCTCTAGTCATTGATGAAGAGGCAACTGTTCTCTTTTCCAAGCCAGCCCCCCACATTATACTCTATCACATTCCATACATATTCATTTGAGCAAACTTTGTAAAGAGTTGACCTAGCAACTGGCCATCTATTTGAGACTGGGAATTGAAAGGTCCTATTGCCAAAATTGTTAGTGCTTTTTAAGAAATCAAAGGAATATAAAAAATGGATAGATCATCATTGGAACTTTAAAGAAGATGCATTACCATTTGCTTTACCACTATACCCAAAGATCTACTGTCATCTCACTTGGCAGATGTAACTTTCTGTATATATTATCTACCGTTATAATGTTAGCTCTTTAAAAGGAGTTGTATTGTTCTCCCCCCCCCCATATTTATATTTCTAATACTTAGCACATAAGTATTTCATTAAAGTTTTTTGCCTTTTTTTTTGTATGTGAATCTTTTTTGAAAATTATTTTTATTTATATTTTGTTTTCATATTGTTCTGTATCCCTCCCTTTTCTCTCCTTTTGAATGATCACATATATACACTTTTTTTTAAAACTAGAGATAAAGAATGGAGCAAAATCAGTTTAATGCATTGAAAAAAATCTGTTATTATAGATGGTGTTCCACATTTATGGACCTCCATTCCTTCTCCTCCCCATATTATTTATTTGCAGTTTTTGTGAGGCATTTAGGATTAAGTGACTTGTCCAGGGTCATGCAACTAGGAAGTGTTAAGTGCTTGAGACCAGATTTGAATTTGGATCCACCTGACTATAGAGCTGGTGTTCTATTCACTGCACTTTCCAGCTGTCCCCTACTATGCTCCATTAAAAAAAGAGTTGGGGGGAGATATCCTTTAATAGTTCTTCTTTGGGGCTAAGGATGTTATTTATAATTCCTAATATTAATTTTTCATACTTTATGGTGATAGTTCCTTTAATTAATATTGTTATGATCATTATACATATTTTCCTCATGTTTTATATATATATATATATAATGTGCTCTTCTCTAACTATAATGTTCTCTAGGAGCTGGTTTCTTGTGAAGCTTCTGGGAGCAGCCTTAGTTTCAGTTCATTCCAAATGCAGCCAGGAGTTAAAGTCCAAATCCTTTATTGTGTCCTTCAAAGTCTTGTCTCTTTTCCTGGGACCTGGTTAGCTTTAGTAGAGGCCTATCCCTCTCCTTGGTTCCAAAAGCTCCCTCTGAATGTCTCCAAATCCAAAGGTTTGTCCTTCATCCTCCAGCCAGGTTGGAATGACTGACTCCACCTCTGAGAGTGGGATTGTGAGTTTTTGTGGGCTTGTGGGTCTGGCCCTGAGAGCTTCTTTCTTATAGTACTGTTTGACTTGTGAATCTCCTTCTTATATATGCCCTCTGAAGGTGTGAACTTCTTTAAAGGTGTAAACTCCTTTAAAGGAGTGAACTAAGTACATAAGCATTAGCACCTTGTTTCGAGTTCTGGCCTATAACATCTCCCATTTTCTTTTGATTTAGAACTTAAGGTGGTCATGACCTCCTTGACTTCTCAAGGAGGTGAGAATCCAAAAAAGAAAGAGATCATGCCTTCCCTGACTGCTCAAAAAAGCAGTAAAAACACCATAAAAAGGAAGTGGTTACACCCTCCCTGACTTCTCAGGAAGGGAGATGAAAACACCAAAGAAAATGGGAAATCAAATCTGATTAGTGGGTTTCTGAAAGGGCTCACTTGAAACAGGTATACATAAGTCCATCAATATGTGAAGTATTACACATAATTACATTGTAAAGTCCTGATCGTCTGTCAGTTGTAATCCCTCTCTGGGAGGAGGTTTCTTTTCTCTGTGAATCTTTTTCTCTGTCCTCTTCTTCCCCTCCAAAAGTATGGGATTGCTGGACTTGTGATATGCATGGGACGTCTTCTCTTTGACCCAATCCAAAACTGACTTCTTCTTTTATCCTCCCAGAGAATGGGCGTGGAATAACTCAGGGGCTTGTGGGAAAAATACTTCAAACAATGAACTTGCTCCTTTTAAACAAGTAAACTCCTCCCCAGAAGTCCAAAAGGGTAAACTACCCTTAAAGGCTGGAACCAAAGGTGTGAACTAGAGAATTGTTATGTACTGACTTAGCGTTTAGTAAGAACCTAACATTACATAAGCACATAGCAATAGAACACAGGCTAGAAATGATGTAACAAATAACATGGATCAACATGAGGAATTATACATATCCATAAGTCCTAGAACTAGTCCAAAAGGAATCCATTGTCCATTAGTTCATGTGCCAGGAATCCAATAATTCCTGCAAGTTTTGAAGTCCTACAATAGTTTCATCTTGTGTTAGGGAATCCAATGATTCCTGATGGTTTTCAAATCCTGCAACAGTCTTATTATCAGCTATGCTCTTTCAGTATCAGATGTTTCTTAGGTCTTCTCCTTTGTTTTGAGGTTTTTCTCGTTTTCTATCTCTCTCCAGATCTCATTTACACTGGACACTGCCTTGTTGGTTTAAAAAGCCTGTATTTTCCCCAAATGTAATCCCTTTCTGCTATGTGATTGCTTTTTGGCTGATAGATCACATCAGAATCCTGACCTTCTTAAGACTCTCTGGGTGTGAACTCAGCTATCATCATGCCCCACCTGTCTTTTGAATGATATCTTGGGTCTGGGCCCTGCCTCTCATTTCCCAGGATCAATCTACATTCTGAGGCCCAGTGGAAGCCCTTGTGACATTTTGGACATAGGGTTTTACGTCTTTTCTCAGCCTGTCTTCTCACTCTATCTCCATATCTACACTGAGCTCTTAGATGTCCACTTTTCCACATTTAAAACATCAATGACTCTCTCAGAAGTTTCTTGCCAAGAAAGTCCCTGTCTTCCCATGTTCAGCATGATCTGGGTATAATAAGCATTTGTGCCCACTGTGCCACAGTGTCTTATGGTCTCCTCTAAAGGAGCATCTTTATGTAGTACCCATCTAATTCTTCTGCAAACCTCATTGGCATTTTCCTTAGCCAGATGTCTAGTCATTATTTCTGTAGCTGCATTTTCTCCAATGGTTCTTGTGACAGCTGTTTGCAATGAATCCGCAAAGGATTCATTGGGACCTTGCTCTATTTTTGTGAAGGCTTTCCCCCGATCTTTCCCTGGGAGGGAACCCCAAGCTTTTATAGCAGCCTTAGATATTTGCTCTTACACTGTTATGGGATAATTAATCTGTCCTGAATTCTCTCCATACTTACCTTCACCTGATAATTGGTCAAAAGTGATTTGTACATTAACTCCTGTTTGCCTATTGTGTCTGGCTTGAATCCTACATAATTCATGATACTCCGAAAGCCACAACAAGTTTTGTCCAAGTTCTAAACATGTCCTTGCTATGGATTTCCAATCACTGGGAGGTTAGGATTTCATAAAACAAATTATCTAGTAACATCTTAACATAAGATGATGTAGCCCCATAAAGAGTGCAACCTTTTTTCAAATCCTTAATTTTTTCCAGATCAAAAAGAATGTGTTTTTTTTTTTGTTTTTTTTTTTGATCTGAAGAGTCACATTCTTCAATCATAAGATATGCATTTATTTTTAAATCAGATATATCCTGTCCTTCATTTTTTGCCTTAACCACTGCCTTTTTTAATCTTGTCATAGGCTGCTTCATAGGTGATGCTGACTGTGTCACTGCTCCTTCCCCTCCTTCTTCTTCCTCCACCCATGAAGGGTTAATTGAAGGAGGAAGAGATGGGAAGTACTCCTGTTGTGAAGTGCCATATTTAAAATTGTACTTAAGGCCATTCTTAGCTAATTCTTCATCTTTTTCACCTAGTTTAGTTGGCTCCTCCCCCTTCTGCTCTTTCTTCTTTTTCCTTTTTCTATAATTTATATAATTTCCTAAAGCTAGTTGTAATAAATTATATGTACTAAATGTGTCTTTGGAAATTGAATCAGGTCCATTTTTATTGTAGTATTGACAAAGTTGCTGTCATACTAATTTCCACTCCTAGATCCAGTTCTTTTTCTATAGAGAACCAAGGAGATGTGTACTGCACAGTTTCTTAAAGTTCAGTGATCTGCTCCCAAATTATAATCAAACCTTGGCTTTTCATGACCCTGACAATGCTCTCTACACAGTTTCCTTGAAGAGAAACAGAAGGCTGTTTTCTAAACATCTGTCCCATTTTAACTGATGCACTAGTTTAGCCCTTTAGCCCTAGTTTCCTTGTTGTACTCACCTTAATTTCTGGGTCACAGATGAAGGTTCTTAGCCCCATATTCAGGTGCTAAAATGTAATGTTCTCTTCTCTAAAGTTTAATGTTCTCTAGGATCTGGTTTCTTCTGGAACTTCTGGGAGCAGCCTTAGTTTCAGTTCACTCCAAATGCAGTCAGGAGTGAAAGTCCAAATATTTTATTGTGTCCTTCAAAGTCTTGTCTCTTTTCCTGGGACCTGGTTAGCTTTAGTAGAGGCCTATCTCTCTCCTTGGTTCCAAAAGCTCCCTCTGAATGTCTCCAAATCCTTCATCCTCCAGCCAGGTTGGAATGACTGACTGCACCTCTGAGAGTGGGATTGTGGGTTTCTGTGGGCTTGTGGGTCTGGCCCTGAGAGCTTCTTTCTTATAGTTCTGCTTGACTTGTGAATCTCCTCCTTATACATGCTCTCTAAAGGTGTGAACTAAGTACATAAGCATTAGCACCTTGTTTCTAAGTTCTGGCCCATAACATACATACATACATACATACATACATATATATATATATATATATATATATATTTTTTTTTTTTTTGCATGAGTTTCCATACGTTTTCTAGTGCTTTTCTATAAGTATTGTATACATAATTTTTTTTTTCCCCCTGAGGCTGAGGTTAAGTAACTTGCCCAGGGTCACACAGCTAGAAAGTATTAAGTATCTGAACTTGGGTCCTCCTGAATTCAGGGCTGCTGCTCTATCCACTGCGCCACTTAGCTGCCCCTGTATACATAATTTCTTACAGCATACATAGTATTCCTTTACATTTACATGTCACACTTTGTTTAGACAATCCTCAATTGTTGGCTGTCTAATTTGTTTCCAGTTCTTTGCTACCACAAAAAGTGTTATCGTAAATATTTTTGTTTGTATATATAGCCTTTCTTTTTTTCAATGACTTCCAGAGTGATTATTAATAATTTGGAGAATGTTTTGAAAATTTTTTGTTCACATGCTTTGTATATTTCTATTAGTTTTCTATATATATGACAGAAAGATAGAAAGATCCCCCCCTCCTCTAATCTATGACTTCCCGTATTTTAGATGTATTAATTTTGTTTGTGCAAAAGCTTTTCAATTATCTCTGGTACTTATCTCTATCTCTTCTTGAGTTATAAATTCATCTCTCATTCATTGTTGTAAAAAGTGTAAGATGTTTCTTTTCTAAAATTTTATACTTTACTTAATTTATCTTTAATAGGTTATATATCTGTTTTGAATTTACTGTGGAATATGGTGTAAGATGTTAATCTAAGCCTAATTACTGTCAGATTGATAGTTTTCCTAGCAATTCTTAACAAATAATTTGGTTTTGATTAGGTAATTTATGTGCGTCAGCTTTTTGAACACTTAATAACTGAGTTCCATTTTTGATTCTTTATTAGCTAGTCTCTCTTCCACTGATATGCTTTTCTTACTTAGTTAAATATAAAATAACATGAAAATGTGCACTGTCACATGAAGGTCATAGAATAATTTCAGTATTTGTGTCTTTTGCAAACATAATAAGACTTTTTAGAATTTGTATAGATAATTAGAAATTCTAGATTTAATAGTGACTAGTAGTCTCCATTTCACTCAGTTTTTAAGACTCTGGCTAAAAATTCAGTTTTAATAATACCTGGGTGACTTAAAAGAGTTCTCTTAACTTCCTGAAGGTTGTTTCCTCCTCTGCAAAATGATTAAGTTGGACTAGATGATGATAAGTGTTTGTTGATTGTCTTATAGACCTCTCAGGACTTTTTCAACTCTAGAACTAAATTTCTATGATTCTAAGATTAGTGAGTTGTTATTGTTTCTAATGAGGGGTGACTTCCAAATTTTAAAAGTTCCTCTAAAGACAAATGTGCCTTTTAAAAAAAAATCTCAGAGGAGGATTCTGGGAATATAGTGGAGTAGGTTGGTAAATTTCAAGTTTTCCCTGATTTCCCCCATAAATAGAACAGGTTTACACTGCAGAGCAAATTAGACTCATGAAAAATTTGGAAGACTTGGGGCAGAACAAGGATCCTCTTGATAGAACCTGAGAAGTTCTGAAGAAACCTGGGCTGGAGATTAATTTGTCTGAAGTACAAACATCCCTGGGCTAGCTTTGCAGATACAACAAGTGGGGACCTCTCAAGCTATCTAGGTGTGGCTGGAGCCTCAATATAAACCTCAGAGAATTTTACCTCCTGGACAGTTTGTGGAGTCAGGTCCGAGTCCGGAAAAGCTGAATGAACCTCAATGATTGGAAATCCCAGGCCCAACTGTGCTGTTGAGGCATGGCACTGGAGAAGAAGAAACCAGAACCTGGTGAATGCAGAGGTAGTGGGGCAGGGGCATTGATGGCTGTGAGCACTAGCAAGAGGATGGAGCTCTTGGTTTGAGATTCCTGGTCAGAGTGGAGAGCTGAAGGGAAGCTTGAGTTATCTTCCCTTCACCATATAATTAGATGTGCTTACACTAATACCTCTTATTTAAAAAATGAATTGGCAAAAAAGAAAGAACTCCACCATTGAAACATTATGGAAGTAAGGAAGATTTCATCTTAAAGGATGCTTTAGTTAAAAAAAGCTTCTACTCCAAAGAGTTATGTGAAATGACTCTTTGACCAGAGAGAATTTATAGAACTCAAAAAAGAATTTAAAAATCAAATGAGAGACATTAAGGAAAAACTAAAACTAAAAAATAAAAATCATCCAAGAAAAAAAGAAGCTTATGAAAAAAAAGTTAGAGAAAATATAAGAATAATTGGACTGCAGAAAGTTATGACCAAAACGAGAACCTTGACACAATAATGCAGGAAAACTCTAAGAAAATTGTCCTGGAATGATAGAACAGAAGGGGAGAGTAGAAAAAGAAAAAACACAGCAATCACCACCTCAAAGAGATCTTTTGTGGAAAAAATACAGAAATATTATTGCAAATTCCAAAATTCCCAGATCAAAGGAAAATTTTTTTAAGAAACAAGAAAAAGACAATTCAAATACACTCAAGCTACAACTAGGAATTATACAAGATGTAACAACAGCTACAATAAAAGACCTCAGGTCTTAGAATCATATCTACAAACAAGTGAAAGAACTAGGCCTGTGGCCAAAAATACCAAATCCAGCAAAATTATTAATAATTTTGAATGAGAAAAAAATGGACCTTCAATGAATTTGCAGATTTTCAGGACTTTCTATCAACCAAACCCAAACTTAACAGAAAATTTAACATATAAAAGTCAATATAAAAGATCAGTTTTAAGGAATTCAGCATGAGCAAACTGTTTAAACATGGATAAATTGTTTATTTTTTTTACATGGGAAATGTGTATTATATGTTCAAGATTCACATCAACAATAGATAGCTCAAAAGAAAGATTGGCAGCATTAAGGTAAAAATCGTAATCATGTTATACAAATGAGGTGCAGAGGAAGAATAGACATAGAGGCATTAGAGCGAGGAAGAAGGTCATAGTACAGCACTCTCCAAAATCTATTTTAAAATAAGGACAGAGAGATGGGCAGATGGGGAAGCAAAAAGTGAGGGAAGAAGACAAGGGAGGGATCCTTGGGTGGGGGGAAGTTAAGTAATAGTCAAGTTATAAACAAAATTTAATTAAAGAGTCAGCAAGAATAAGAAAACCATTTATGTGGGGTATATGTGTGTATGTGCATGTATATATCTACATATATACACATAAAAATATCTTAACTGCAGTTTGCTTGGTAGTGAGGGGAAGGGGAAGGAAAAAAGAATAAAGCATATATAAGGTGTGCAGCAGAGAACCAAAGAACAATTTACAAGGGAATAAAGAAAAAATGGACATTAATAAATATAATTTCTTCGACTAATATATATACTTTCTTGATCTGGTAGTTTATTATTATATATTTTGAATCCTCCCTCATGTTCTGCTGGGCACATGACATTGTTCTCTTTTGTTTTGCTTTGTTTTGTATTCCTTTTCTGTTTTTTTTACTCTGTTTTTTTCAAATAAAATAAATTTTAAAAAATATTAAAAAACTCAACTAGCACTTCTATTCTTTCCCCCCATTTTTAACTTTAGTTGACAATTTTATTTTTAATTTTCTTAGAGACTTTTGATGTAGGTATTTTGACTTTGTTATCTTCTTCTGAGTGTGTATTTTAAGCTTCCTTTTTAGCATAGTCACTTTCTATGGTCAAAACCTTTTTCTGTTGTCTGCTCATTTTCCTAGTCTATTATTTAGCTTTAATGCTTTGTTAAAATAGAGTTCTGTTTCTAGGATGGAGAGTGCATTTTCCCAAGCTTTCAGAGATCCTTCCAGGGATTGGACCACAAGCACTCTTTCCTGCCTTGGAATTATCAGGAGTGTTCCTGCCCCACTGTAGCTGTAAAATCTAGTGTTCTAAAGCAACAGAGTCCTGCTTTGCTGTCACTGGGATTGGGTTTGGGGCTGGGGCCAGGTTAGGGCTGTGCTGGTATGGCCAGCACTGGGATTGCTGGACTCCTTGTTACCACTGATCTTTTCTGCTGACTTTCCAAGTCCTCTTTAGTATCTCTGGGTTTAGAGATCTTAAAGCCACCAGTAATGGTGCTGATTCAGAGATCCCTAGATTGGTTACTGCTTTGCTGGCATGGAACTGAGGCTGGAGCTGTGCTGACTCAGCCTTCATTAAGGGTGCACCCTAGACTCTCACCCTGGTGTCACAATTTTTTTTTTTTGCTGATCTTCTAAGTTGTCTTTGGCTGCAAAATGTCCTACTTTGTTTTTTTGGATGTTCTGACACTCAAAAATTTGTTTAAAGGAATTTGAAGTGGTTTGGGGGAGTGATGGCTCCACCTCCCGTTAGTTGACAGTTTAAAAAGTTAAATATATTTATATATGTATATGTTTACAAGTTAAGTATTTATATATGGAACAGATAGTCTGATAATTCACATCTCATTTTAAGCCTGTTTTCCTATTTAAACATTTGTTATGCTTTATATAAGACATTGTGCCTAGGCACTATACTAAATAGTCACCAAGTATAATAAAAAGCAACAGTAGTTTCACAGCCTTTTGCTACCTGCCATTTGATTTTTAAAAAGGAGTCCAGAGATGAGCCATAGAAAAAAGACAAAAGAGCACTTGTGTCTGGGGAAATGATAACAGCTTTTGATTCTCAAGACCAAGGTTTAAAAACCTGCCTGACTATATAACCTTAGATGAGTAAAATTCTCTAATTCATTTTGCTCACTTGGAAAATAAGTTTTGTAGTTTCTGTTCTAATAGGAACTCTGGTGAGGTAAATGGTAAAATGTTATATATAAATATGAAATTATTATTTAAAATAATATCTATAAAAAATTGAGAATAGGTGATAACATATTTTTCAACCCTATCTTATACATATTAACAATCTACTGAATCTTTTTTGGGGAGGAAGGAACAGGAAAGGAATAAGCTGACTTGTTTAATTAATTTTAAAATATCATTTTTTTCCTGGTCTGCTGAATTAAATTGGTCATTTTTACCCTACCTGCTAGCAAATAGCTGATTTGTGCATAACTTTTCAATAATCATAATGCCTTATATTTATGGAGAGCTTTGAAGTAGTTTCTCATCTTGTTCAATGTTAGAAGTATTAGAAATGCTTCTCTTTCATATTATTGTTACAATTTAAATTTGTTAACCCTCCCTCACAGTTAAATTCTTTGTGTGATTGAATGTATGATCATGTGTATTTCATGGTTTGTTTTGAGTATTTAAGGATTGTGTTAATGTCTGCTAGTGTCTGCTTTTACCTAAAATAAACTTGCAATAATGGTGGGCTGGCAGGGCAGTTTTTCTGTGGTGGGTTTTTTTTAAAACATTATGTTTTTAACAGCTGGTGTATGAAATGGGAGCTCAGGAAGTTAAAATGAAGTAAAACTGGAAATATTTTACAACTGTTTGAAAGCTACAACCAAATGGCATGTGTTTGTTTTGAAATTGCTGCTAGATTTATTTATTTTAAAACTTCAGATTCTTTAAATGTGTTACTTTGAATCAACCTAGATAAAAAGTCTAGCAAGTTCAATAGATTACATGTAACAAGAAGTTGAAGTGAAACACATGCTAGAAATATAGACAAATCCCACATTTTTGGCAACAAAAGGAGGTAGCTATGTGTACTCTATCCTATGTCATAGATGAAAAACTTAGTAAAGTTGTTAATCAACAACTATTTAAAAGCCCATTAATTTCTGTGGGAATGATAAGACAAAAAAGATAGTACTTGCCCTCAAGGAGTTTACATTCTATTAGGGATTGTAATAATATACAGATGAATAAGTAATTGCAAGATTCTTATAAATAACAGAGCAATGAGGATGAGATGTTACAACTATTCAGGAGGGTGGAATGGAATCAAATTAGCCCTTTGAAGGAACTGAAATTGACTTTTGAAGGGAGCTATGAATTCTATGATTCAGAAGTAGGGACGGAGGAGAATTCCAGACATGGGAGACAGTCAGTGGGAGAGATGGAGAGGAGAAAGAGAGATAGATAGACACACATATAGATAGACAAGACAGATGGCGAGATATATGGGGAGCATCAAGCAGGCCCTTTTGACTGGAATGTAGAATGTGCAATGAGGAATGATGTGTAATCAAATTGGAATGAGAGACTGGAACCAGATAGTGAAGGACTTTAAATGCCAGAGGGTTTGGAGTTTTATTCTACAGACAAGAGGAAGCTTCTGAAGGCTTTTGAACAGGGAAATTAGGTTATTACTGTGCTTCAGGAATTAAATTTGATAGCTCTTTGAAGTATAGATTATAGAAGAGAGGTTGGATGCTAGAAGACAACTCAGAATGTGATAGTAGTTCAGGTTAAAGTGATGAGACCCTAAACTAGGTTACAGTGATGTGAATAGACAGATGGGGATAGGTATATGAGATTATGTGGATATTGACTAAAAAACACTTGGCAATTGCATATAGAGGTTGAGTAAAGATGAAGCCACACCTAGATAATGAATGTAGATGACTGAAAGGAAAGTGGTTTCCTTGACAGAATTAGGTAAATTAAGAGAATGGATGGGAAAAGGGGGAAAAGAGTGAATTCTGTTTTATTGTTCAGTTTGAAATGCTTGGGGGGGTTATCTAAGTGGAGATGGCTAGTAAGCAGCTGGAGATGCAAACATGGAGTTAGGCGAGATTTGAGAACTGCATATGTGATTTGGGGGGAGTCATCTGAACATAAAGAGTAGAAAGGGTCTAGAACTCATATCCCTTTGATGTACCTATGCTTAGGGAGAAAAATGGATAGTTATTCAGCAAAGGAGACTGAGAACTAATAGAGCTTGAGAACTCAGAGGATTGTGTCATAAAAACCCAGGGAAGAGAGAATATCAAGAGTTTATTATTTAGAAATAATGATTATGATAACTAGAATTGCATAATATTTTAATGTTTGCATAGTATCTGATAGATATTATCTTATTTTGCCTGCATAGCCATCTCAAAAGGTAGGAAAATAACTCTCCTAGCTGGTTAATAAAAGTATTTGAATCTAATTATCCTAACATTGTAAAGCCTAGGACAAGATAAACCCATATCTTAAGTGACTTAATTATCTTTCCCCCCCCAGGCAATTGGGATTAAGTGACTTGCCCAAGGTCACACAGCCAGGAATTGTTAAGTATCTGAGGTCAAATTTGAACTCAGGTCCTCCTGATTTCAGGACTGGTACTCTATCCACTGTGACACCTAGCTACCCCATGACTTAATTATCTCAAAGAAAAAAATAACAATACTCCATTTTTTAATTTTTTGAGTGCATAGTTCTTTTCATTTGCAATGGAGATATCCAAATCCTGTAAGAAATAATATTTGAGCTAAGGGAAAGAAGAAAAGGGGAATTTAATTATTTATGCTTAAAAGAAATATGTTTAATAAAGTATATTTAAATTATTAAATTGAAAAATTAATTTGCCCTAAATAATAGCTGGAAATATCAATCAATATAAGAAACTATTCCTAAGGATGAAAGTGGTTTGTACCTAAATTATAATTTCTAAGTGTAGCAAAATGATGTTAATTTGGTTTTTTTGAAGTATGTCATACCTTCTATTATTAAAGATTTGAATAAGATTTAGGCGGTCTGCTATGGAAGAAAACTTTTCTTTGCTCTTTAAAAGTTTATTATTTTTAACATTCTTTTCTTTTTAAATATCGAGTTCCCTACCCACTGAGAAGGTAAGCAATATGATATCAGTAAGTTATACATGTGAAATCATATAAAACATTTCCATATTGGCCATATAGTTTTTAAAAGACAGAAATAAAGAAAATTATATTTTACTTTGCACTTAAGAGTTCATCAGTTGTCTCTTTGGAGGTAGATAGCATTTTTCCTTCATGAGTCCTTTGGAACTGTCTTGGAACATTATATTGATCAGAGGAACCAAGTGTTCCACAGTTCATCATCATTACAACATCACTGTTATTGTATACAATAATCTCTTGGTTCTTCTCACTTCACTTTGCATCTATTCATTAAAAAATATCAATAGGGACACTAATTACATAAGATAATGAACTATTGTATTTTTCTGAAATGAGCCCCTGTCTTTTCTTATAGTATAATAGAACTTCACCACAATCATATGCTACCAACTCATTCAGCCACTCTCCAATTGATGAACATTCCCTTCATTACTAATTCTTTCTTACCACAAAAAGAGTTGCTATAAATATTTTTATAACTAAGTCCTTTAAATTTTAATTTTTCTTTGGTCTCTTTGGAATACCTTTTGTGCAAAAGGTATGCACAATTTTATAGTCCTTTGGGCCTAGTTCCAAATTATTTTCCTGAATGGTTAGACCAGTACACTATTCCATCAACAATTTATTAGTTTTGTCTATTTTCCCTCCATCCCCTCCATCATTTGTCATTTCTAGTAGGTATGAAGTGGTACCTCAGAGCTATTTTAATCTGCACTTCTGTAATCAGTAGTACTTTAGAGTATTTTTATATGAACAAAAATAGCTTTGATTTCTTCTTCTGAAAACTTCATATCCTTTGACCTTTTACCAGTTATGACATCCACATCCATTATGATTATTAACTGTATATTTGCCTTCATCCCATTTTCTTCATTTTCTCTCTCTCCTTCTCTCCTCTCCCCTCCTCCATTTATTTATTGCCCCCTCCACGGTAAGCTCTTCTTTCTGTACCGCTTTTATGTGAGAATTTCTCCATTCTATTTCTCCCTTCCCTTCTTCTCCCAGTACATCATCCCTTTTTCTTATCCCTTTATTTAGGGGTGTGGCAGGAAAAACAGTAATCATTCTAATATAGTCTCTTGTCTATGGAACTTCTTTTTAACTGGCTCAATAATTATAAACTAATAAGGAATTAGATGTATGTTCTTCCCATATAGGTGTATAGACAGTTTAACTTTATTGAATCCCTTATGGTTATGCTTTTTATGTTTACCTTTTTATTTTTCTCTTGAGTCTTGTATTTGAGTATCAATTTTCTATTTGGCTTTGGTCTTTTTATCAGGAATACTTGAAAGTTCTCTATTTCATCAAATATCTGTATTTTCTCCTGATTATACTCAGTTTAAAAAAACTTTATTTTTTTCCAATTACATGTAAAAACAATTTTTAAATTTTCTCTCTTCCCTCCTTCCACCTTTTCTCCTTGAGACAGCAACCAATTTGGTATAGGTTGTACATTTGAAATCATATAAAACATATTTCCATATTAATCATGTTGTGACCCATATGCTTTGCAGAAAATATAAGAAACTACATTTATTAGGGAACTTTCCTATATGTAGGTATCTGTTTTGTCTCCCATTTTTTATGCTATAAAAGATGCTACTGTCAATATTTTGGTCTATATCAGACCTTTCTTTAATTTTCTTGGAGCATATGCTTAGCAGTGAGACTTATGAGTTAGAGAGTATTGATATTTTAGCCATTTCTTAGCATAATTCCAAGTTGCTTTTCAGAATGTTTGGATTAATTCACAATTCTACCAAAAGCATATTAGTGTGTCCATAATTCCCCCAACATGGACTATTTTGATCTTTTGTTATCTTTGCCATTTTGCTAAATGTGAGGTGAAGCTTCAGATATTTTTATTTTGATCTTTCTTTAAGTTATCTTTCATATAGTTACATATAGTTTGTCATTATTTTGAGTATTGTTTGTACATAGTTTTTGACTATCAATTTATACATGACTTTTGATTTTAGACATCTGTTAGTTACATTTGTATCTTGTTTATTATTATTATTATTATTAGCAAAGATATGATGCAAAATGGTCATCATTGTCAATAATTTGATTAAAAACTCTTCTCCTTTCTCCCATCTAATTTCATCCCATCCAGTTCTCTTAAATTTTTTTTGTGTGATTTGACTTAATTTAGCATCCAGGTTAAGTATTCCTTTCCTTTTTTCAATTCAGTGAACATTTATGAAGTTCTATCAAGTATACAGGCCATTATAATACATGCTAAAGATACTTAAAGAGTTCTTCCTTTTGATATAAACATAATTTTCAGGTGAAAATATTAAAGCCATTTCTAGTGATATGAGAAAAAGGCTCTAAATTATTATTGATTAGAGAAATGCAAATTAAGACAACTTTGAGGTCCCACATTGCCTCTTAGCTTAAATTGGTTAAGATGACAGAAAGAGATAATGATAAATGTTGGAGGAGATGTGGGAAAAGTAGGACACAGTGCAGTATTGGTGGAGTTGTGAAATGATCCAACCATTCTGGAGAACAATTTGGCACTGTGCCCAAAGGGCACAAGGATGAAGCTATAAATTAATCTAGTAGTTCTGGAAAGTATTTTGGAACTGTTCCCTAAAAGTCGTAAAACCTGTGTGTTCTTAACTTCAAATATATTATGGTTACTGCTCTATACTAAAGAAAGAGGAAAAGGACCCATAATAAATAATAATAATGTTGCAATAATACAATTTTTATAGCAGCTGTTTTTTTGTATTTATTTGTGTTTTCTTTTTTTCTTTAAACCTTTTTATTTTCAAAACATATGCATAGATAATTTTCAACATTCACCCATGCAAAACCTTGTGTTCCAATTTTTTTTTTTTCATTCTCTCTCACCTTTTTCCGTGGATGGCAGATAATCTAATATATATTAAACATGTGCAAGTATTCTATACATAGTTCCACAATTACCATGCTGAACAAGAAAAATCAGATCAAAAAATGAAAAAAATGACTAAGAAAACAAAATGCAAGCAAACAATAAAAACAGTGAAAATACTATGTTGTGATCTATGCTCAGTCTCCACAGTCCTCTCTCTGGGTGCAGATGGCTCTCTTCATCACAAGACCATTGAAACTGGCCTAAATCACCTCACTGTTGAAAAGAGCCATGTCTTTAAGAACTGATTATTATATAATTGTTCTTTGAATGAAATTAGGAAAGGCAATGATAAGAAAGGACATTTCAAACACATAAACAAAAAGAAACAGCTAGCAAGCCAGTTTGATCTAATCATTCTGAAGAGCAATCTGGAATTATGCCCAAAAAGTTATAAAGCTATGTATAATCTTTGATCCAGCAATACCACTATTAGGTCTGTTTCTCAAGGGAATCAAGATAAAGGGGGAAAGAACCTGTATTTCCTAAAATATTTATAGCCCCTCTTTTTGTGGTGCCAAAGAATTGGAAATTGAGGATGCTGATCAATTGGGTAATAGATAAACCATTTGTGGTATATGATTGTGATGGAATGCTACTATGGTATAAGGAAGGATGAGGTGGTTGATTTTAGAAAGATGTGGAACTCTCTCTCTTTCCCTACTTCTCCCCTTTCTCTCTTTTTCTCTCTAGACTTACTTTAAATCTTCCCCTCCCCTTCCCATTTATACAGCTTTCAAAATAATATTCATAAAGCAAAGGTCTGACCATGTGATTGCTTTTTAGTAAATCATAGTGGTTCCCTGTAAACTCTGGGATCAAATACAGACTTTGCTTTCTGGCAATTAGGGCCTTTACAACTTGATCCAACTCCACCTTTTCCCATTACTTGCATTCACACACTCCATTTCTTGTCTATTTCCTCCACAACATCTCTTGCATCTACCCCTATCTTCACTCAACTTTTTGACTATTTCAGGCCCTAATTGTTTCTTATTTGAACTATTGCTGTAGCCTCCTAATTGTTCTTCCTACTCTTTGCTTCTGTTCTATCCTGCATATTTGTGCCTAGGTTTTACCTTAAGTTACAAAGGTTCTAATTAGCATTTAAAGCTTTCATAATGTGCCTCCACGTATTTTTTCCAGTTTTATTTAATACTATTTTTCTAACACAACCCTTATTGTAACCAAAATGGCCTGCTGTTTCCTTTTGCTTATGTGTTTGAAATATCCTTTCTTGTCATTGCCACTTCCTAATTTCTTTCAAAGAACAACTCAGATGTCAGGTCTTACACAAGGCCTCTCTTCCCCCTCCCCCTCAGCCTCCACCCCCTGCCAATTATATCTGTTGTGTTAGTATTTTCCCTCTTTACAATACTTTGTATTTAATTTTGTATTTATTCACTGAGTATATTTTGTGCTCCACCCTTTGTAAAATTTAAGCTACTTGAATGTGGGAATGACTTTGGTTTTGTCTATTTCTCCAAGCCAACCACAAACATAGTAGTCATTTATTAAAGGATTGTTAAATTGAATCATGATTGTTGACCTTTTCCCCTGCCTTCTTTTGCGTTTTTGAATTAAAGATGCTTGTTCTCTTCATAATATTGGTGCTTAGTCTCCATAACATTTTTTTTTCTTACTCTGTCTTACCCTCTGTTTTTCTGTGTCCAGTTCTTTTTCTCATTGTTAGGATAGAACATGATTTGTGGGGGAGGGAAAATACCATCTGAAACTTGTGTGGGATGCATGAGGCGTAATTCTTTAATGTTTAAAAAAAAAAAAAAAGGGAATTCAGGATATTTGGGGGAGGAAAACAGACTGAACCTTTGATTCTTCTCATTAAGCAGACTAGGGAAAAATGAATAGTCACATTCAGGCAGCATTCATTGTGAACCCAGGAAATAAATAACTTCCATTTCCATGTTGAAGATGTTTCACAGATGTTAACATAATTTGTATCCAAGAATTACATCTTAACTTCTTTAGAAAGCTTCTACAGAATACTTTGATTGGGACTCTTAGAAAAACAATTCTTGTATTTGTACAAGACTTAGAAAATATTTTTGCTTTCTTTGACTAGTTTTTCCACAATTCATTACAACTGAGACAGTTTCTAAAGTGACAGTCTGTCTATCTTTAAATATGAAATATTGACCAAAATTTTTCAGAATAACAATTATGTTTTTGACAATGACATTATTGGAATATTTTCTCCCAATGATACATTTTTTCCTCCAAAGTCTTAACATTTGTTGCAATCAGTATGTTTAAGACAATTTATAGTAATTTAAAGGAATCATAGAAGGAACTCAAAGAGCTCTGGATATCCATAATATATTGATTGTTATTGTGAACCTTTCATATAGTTGTGGGTTATGTCACCATATCCTCACCAAATGCTCTTTGTTCAAAACTGGCACAATCAAAATGCCAGAACTTTTTCTCATAGTATAGTTAGTGCTACTGTCTCATTTTTCATTTTATCAACTGATAAAATTGCATTCCATTTTGCTACACCTCCCATGTTTTCCTGAGATTTAATTTGCCACTTTCTCTACCCATCTTGTTTGTTGCATATCCAAACTCAATCTCCTTACTGCCCTTTCTCATTTCTATCATCATTCAAGACAGCACCACTGTGCAAATTTCAGTTTTCTGTATGTCTTTCCTTTTCTGTGTGTTTTGTCTCCTAGAAACTCAAACTCAGGTATGTTTTTCCGTCTTATTTATGCTTGTGAATATCAAGGTATATTAACCATGTCACTAATCTCACCAACCTTAAACTCCTCTATATCGACCACTCTACTCTTGATATGTATGTATAACAGCATTTATAATAAAAATACCACTATATGGCCTTCACGAACTGTGACTACCCAAAGCACATGTATATTTTATATTAATAGCTTATAATGTGGCTGAAATGCAATTTATTGAAAAAATTGCATATGTTGGCAACATAATTCCTTTACCCATTATTATGACAGAAACAAATTTTATAAACAGAGCAAGAAAACGTAAATTGTACATTTTAGGCAAGATGAATATTTAAAGTAATTCTAGTCTATCAGCATTGTTGCTTCCTTATATGCTTGTTTTTCTTAAAATTTTTTTATAATAACTTGTCTATTCAACACATGTACTGTTAACACTTTTTACTATTTATTTGCCAAGTTGTATCATGGATTCCTGCTTACTTAAGCTAGTTTTACATGTTCAACTTATAGAATGGTCCATTTACAGAACTCATATTGAAAGATTATAAGTGAGTATTAGGCTTTTTTGAGATTCAATATGTTTACATTTTCAAAGCGAAGGTAATATATTTCTGATTTTCATGAGACTGAGTGATATAACTTATCTTTGCCAATTTTATCTGATCTAGCTTCACCTATCATTACTTTTTGCATTTTGTCTTTAGAATTTTACTCGTGTTGGTATTTAGTAAATAAATTCTGAATTCCTCCAAAGCAAACATTAATGATCTCTTTAAAAAACGAGCCAAAGACCTATATGTGCAAAAATGTCCTTTTTGTGTGGCTAGAAACTGGAAATTGAAGGTATGCCCCCCAATTGGAGAATGGCTGAATAAAGTGTAGTATATGAATGATATGGAATATTATTGTTCTATAAGAAATGACCAGCAGAATGAATACAGAGAGGCCTGGAGAGACTTACATGAACTGATGCTGAGTGAAATGAGAAGAACCAGGAGATCATTATATACTTCAACAATAATACTACATGGTGATCAGTTCTGATGGGCATGGCTCTCTTTAACAATCCAAATCAGTTCCAATTGATCTGTAATGAACAGAATCAGCTACACCCAGAGAAAGAACACTGGGAAATGAGTATGGACCACAGCATAATATTTCCACTCTTTGTGTTACTGTTTGCTTGTTTTTTTCTTCTAAGGTTATTTTTACCTTCTTTGTGAATCCATTCTTTCCTATGCAACAAGATAACTGTATAAATATGTATACATATATTGTACTTAACATATACTTTAACATATTTAACATGTATGGGATTACCTGCCATCTCGGGGAGAGGGTGGAGGGAAGGAGGGGAAAAGTTGGAACAAAAGGTTTTGCAAGGGTCATTGTTGAAAAATTACCCATGCATATGTTTTGTATATAAAAAGCTGTAATAAAAAATAAAATTTAAAAAAGAAAATACAACAGACAAAAAAATGAGCCAAAGGCTTTTATAAAATAGGAATTCCTGCTTATTAATATAGTACATGAAATAAGAGTTCATAATTTATCTGTATGTATTAAGGGCTTTCTGTTATGTAGAAATCTTTGAAAATTTTAGCTGGATCTTGTGGTAGAGGTTATTATGGAGACTGGGTTGATATAAGTGATGAAAAGACAAAAAACATTGAATTTTTGTTTCTTTTTTAAATACCCAGTGACTTCAGGTATCCAGCAATTACAAAAGTTAAGGTTCTACTCAAGTACCCTAATATTCAGTATTTAAAAATTTATTGTAAAACCTTGTGTACATCCAGAGTTAATTTATACTTTTTAGTGCTGGTGAAGTATATAGGGGAGACATTTTATAATGCTTGGGACTTCTCAAATCATCATAATGCAAGAAATACTATACTATACTATATTTGGAATCATAGGACTTCCCATTTTAGTAGTATCATTAGTAATTGTGTTATTCTGGGCAAGTCACTTACTCCCACTGGATCTGATTTCTTTACCTATAAAATTACAGGATTGATCTAAATGGTCTCTGAGATCCCTTCTAGCTCTGTTGTTGAGTATATCCTCCTTCTCCATTCTGAATTCATAGATTCTATTTGAAAAAGCTAGCCCTTCATTAACTTTCCAGTGTTCAAGTTTTTCAATGATAGTAGTTATTTAATGTGTTTAAGCAAGAATATTATTCAGAGTATCAGAATACAACATTAGTGGTAATGACAGTACAGTTAGCAAAGGACAGAATTAACACAGTTCTATCTATCTATTCTATCGATTAACACATTCCCCTTTTGTACCCACCAATGACTTAAAAAAATCTTTCATCTTCCTAAGAAGAAGAGCAGTTCTGTTATTTTATCCTAAATAGTATGACTAAATAATGTCCTGGGGCAAGCAATATAAAAAGTGCTCTCAAATAAATTTAAAATAAATTTACTATTGAGACAGAGGAAGTCCTACGAGAAAGAAACCCTGCTATGTTAAAATGTGAGAGAAGAAAGAGCTCTCTGGAATTGGAGCCACAACTAGATTGGTTAAGACAGGAATTAACCAGGAGCATGGTTTCATACTTTTCTATTTTAATCACTTATTCTTTGCAATTATGTGAATTTCAATTGTGTCTGTCTAATAAAATAAAAAAAATTTCTTAGCCTCTCTGAATTTCATTACCCTGGGCCAAATACCCCATTCATCCTTCCTTTTTAAGTATTTGTTACTAAGTGAATGAGGTACTACAGGAGAGAGACCTCAGTAAAACTCATGCTTTCCCTTTTCTTAAGATACTGGTAAAATTAGCAAATTTAGAAAAAATTACTTGTTTTTTCTGATGTCTTTTGATTTATTGTATTGGTATCTTTTAACATTTTCACCACTGAATATTTTCCGCCTCCGGTCCTATCTATACCACCTATGTCAGGTGGTAATGGTGTCAGAGGAGAAAAGGAAACAGATGTTATAAAAGTTGAAACCACAGGATTTGGGAACTGACTGGATGTTGGAAGTACTGGGGAGGTGAAAGAGTGAGGAATCAAAAATGACACCTTGTTACAAAGATGATGGTACTTGACAGTAATTGTAAAGTTAGGAAGAGGGGGTAGTAGGAAAAGTAGGAATTCAGTTTTGGACATGTCAAGTTCAAAATGTCCGTGGGGTAGCCAGGTTAAGATTTCCAATAGGTGGTTAAAAGAGGTAAGAGATTTTATAGTTGCTTGAATGAATAGATATGAGAATATCAGCATGGAGATATTAATGAAATCCATGATTAGAAATGGAATCAATGATAAAATAATAGAAAAGGAGAAGAGAACCCAGGACAGAGCCCTAAGATTCACTTGTCATAATTGGACATCATCTGGATGAAGATCCAGCAAGAAAGAATAAGAAGACTCACTCAGACAAGGAAAGAGGGTAGGGACAAGAAAACCTGGTGAGAAAAAATATCAAGAAGAAAAAAGCAATCCCAACAGACTTTGGCCAGAAAATGCCATCTTCATCCAGAAAAAGATCTAAGAAGACTGAATGTAAATCAACACATGGTATCTTCAATTTTTTTTTTCTCTCCCATGGTTTTTTTCCTTTTGCTCTGATTTTTCTCTCCCAAAATGATTCATAAATAACTTATATTAAAAATAAACTTATTACAATTTTTAAAAAAGAAGAAAAAAATGACTGTGTGCAAAGCTACAAAGAGGTCAAGCTGAATAAGGATTGAGGAAAAGACATTAGATTTAGCAGTCAATTAAAAGATAAAGTCAGAAGCAGAGATTAAGAAAAGAGAGGAAAGAAAGTAGAGGCAATGGTTGTAGATGACTTAATGGTTTCTTGGTCTTTCTGTAAATATTTATTATTGGTATTGCAATGGATGATGACTAGAAATTCCTTGTAATAATGTTTCTTGTTGTCTTTGAATATATAATTAAACTCCTTTTTTAGGGGGTGGGGAGTGATGTTATATTCAAGCCTACCCATGACCCATGTTTATGTTTAGTTAAAATTTTTTTCCTTAATTTCATAGCAAAAATGTCAAAATTTATTGATATGATGTTGATCTTCCAGAAGTATACCCACTCATTAGCCATTGGACAAGGAACTCAGCTTTAGAGAATCAATAGCTAAAATCAAGTGTATACACATTATGATGTTTTATTACTCTTTCCCACTTTTTTTTTGCTTTCACATTGTTTTTGCAGAAGTAAATTAATGTAATGTAATCATATTCAGTAATGTAATCATTATATGTCTGACACTTGATAACTTCCATTTCAAACTTAAGAAAAGGTGAAGATAATGATGGTTTAGGGGAAAAAAATGAAAGAAGCCAAGAACTCATAGACTACATAGAATTCTGATGCTTTTTTTTTTTTTTCTTACTAGGAATACTTTCTTTGAGAAAATTCCTGGATTAATGACTTTCAAATAAGGTCACAACAAATGAAGTAGAGTCATATATTAATAAGCCAAGGCTTGATACTGGTTCCAAAGTTACCTCTAAATCAGATGTCTTTGAATAGTCAGGATACCAGCCTGATGAGCAAAGATCAAAAGTGGGAAAAAGCAAGAAGACAGACTAGTAATTGGGGAGGGGGAGGTGGAGATATATATATATTGCATGAAATTAAAATGGCTCAGTTTGGGAGAAAATATATATATTGCATGAAATTGAAATGACTCAGTTTTGAACTATTTAAGTTTTTATCATAACAAGACTACAACCCCTCAGAAATAAACCTTAGTCATCAAAACATTTATCTTACTTGCAAACCATAGAAAGAGGACAGCCAAGGTATCACTAATTTAGAATGTAAATTCATTTGTAAAAATCATAATAGGAGATCTTGGACACTCAGGAGCAGTATCAACTCATAATAATAATAGCTAACATTTACATGACACCCGACATATATCTTATTTGACATACAATAGCTCTTTGGAAAAATACTATTATCATACCTATTTTACAAATGAGTAAACTAAGACTAAGAGATGATAAGTTATTAAACCGGGGTCATTCAGCTAATAAATATCTGAGGTAAGAATCCATATCTAAACTTACTGCAAGTCTAGCATTCTGTCCCTTATGTTACATTATACAAAAGCAAAAGATATTTTTAAAAAGTATAAAGAAAACTTCAAAAGGGATGCAACTTAACTAATTCCAGAATCATTTAAGAACCAAAAAATAAAAAAATAAAAAAATAAAAAATCAAAGGATAACAAAAAGAAAAAAACCTAAAAAAGGGATTGTCAAAATTACCAGAAGAAATTCTTTTCATATCAGAACATTGGAATCACCATATTTGGACCCTAATATCAGAGCCCTGGTACTGTTTATAAAGTGATAGAAATGACACAAATGAGGATAAAGGGTGGGGGGGAAGAGGGCGGGATTAAATGCAATGAATATAAAAGGTATTCTAAAATTTTAGGGCAGATTTAAATTTTGTTAGCTTGAAGACTTTTGGAATATATAATGTAGAGGAAATTCGTATTGCAACAGACAAAATGTAAGGTCATGAAGAGATTGTTGTGCAAGATGTTTAAAGGAGAAGATACCAAAGGCATGAGGGTGAAAGGGGAAGAGAATTTTCATTAATATGAAATACAGATAACTAGATGATGAAGTTGATAGAACACTGGCCCTGGAATCAGGAAGATCTAAATTCAAATTCAGTCTTACATATATATATATATATATATATATATATATATATATATATATATATATATATATATATACTCACTGTGTGATGGTGGGCAAGTCATTTAATTCTGTTTGCTCAAATTATCTGTAAAATGAGCTAAAAAAAGAAAATGACAAAACTATTTAGTATCTTTGTTTTTTGTTTGTTTTGTGTGTGTGTGTATGTGTGTGTGTGTGTATGTGTGTGTGTATGTGTGTTTGCTCGAGGTAAGTTGGGGTTAAATGACTTACCCAGGGTTACATAGCTAGTAAGTGTTCTGTCTGAAGCCTTAACTTCAGACCCAGTGCTCTCTCCACTCCATCATCTAGCTGCCCCCCCCCCCCCCCATTACAGTATCTTTGTCAAGAAAACTACAGATGGAATCACAAAGAGTTGGAGACAACTGAAATGACTGGGGAAAAAAAAGGCTATTGAGAAAACATAAATTGCTACTTTATATGCCTACTTTCTTAAAAAAATAATCTTTATTCAAGTTAATTATGCATGAATTGAGGAGCATCTTAACATACATTGCTTTATGAATAATGTTAGGAGAGAAAAATCAGAACAAAAGGGAAAAATATGAAAGAAATGGATGAAGACAAATATGGCATGTCTTGATTTACATTCAGTCTCCTTAGTTCTTTTTTCTGGATTCAGATAACATTTTCTGTCTAAAGTCTATTGGAATTAGTTTGAATCATTAAACCATTGAGAAGAACCAAGTCTTTCATAGTTGATCATCACACATTTTTAACTGTTACTGGGTACAATATTTTTCTGGTTCTGCTTGCTTTGCTCAGCATCAGTTTGTGTAAATCCAGGCCTTTCTAAAAATCAGCTTGTTTACCATTTTTTATAGAATAATAATATTTCATTACTTTCATATGCCATAATTATTCAGCTATTTCCCAATTGATGGCCATCCACTCAGTTTCCAATTCTTTGCTACCAAAAAAAGAACTGCTACAAATGTTTTGACACACATGAGTCCTTTTCCCTTCTTTATGATTTCCTTGGAATATAGACTCAGTAATGGCACTGCTGAATCAGAGGGTATGCACAGTTTGATAGCCCTTTGGGAATAGTTGAATCAGTTCACAACTTTACTAACAATGTATTAGTGTCCCAGTTTTCTCACATCCCCTCCAACATTTAGCATTATTTTTTCCTGTTATCTTAGCCAATCTGAGAAGTGTGAGGTGGTATCTCAAAGTTGTTTTAATTTGCATTTCTCTAACAGTGATTTAAAGCATTTTTTCATAGAACTCTAGATGGCTTTAATTTCATCATTTGAAAATTGCCTCTTCATTTCCTTTGACCATTTAACAATTGGGGAATGATTTATATTTTTAAAAATTTTACACAGTTCTTTATATATTTTTGCAATGACACCTTTATCACAAATACTGGCTATAGAGATTTTTCCCAGCTTTGTACTTTCCCTTTAATCTTGTTTCTGTTGGTTTTGTTTGTGCAAAACCTTTTAAATTTAATATAATCAAAGTTGTCCATTTTCCATAAGGTCAAAATGGATACAGGATTTAGGCATAAAGGATGACAAACAGGATTTTTGTTTTGTTTATGTTATACATAAATAAATTAGAAAAACAAGGGATAATTTAACTATCAGATCAGAAGGAATTTATGACCAAAGAAGAACTAAAGATCACTATGAAAGATAAAATGGACAACTTTGATTATAGACAAGTCTCTGACATATTATTTCCCAGGTTTTCCCATCAATTTTTGTCAAATACTGAGTTCTTATCCTAGAAGCTGGAGTTTGGGGATTTATCAAGTACTAGACTGCTTGCTATAAGCCTTAAATCTTACATCTTGTGTATCTAATCTATTCTACTGATCCATCTCTCTATTTCTTAGCCAGTACCAAATGGTTTTGATGACTGCTGCTTTATAATATAATTTTGTGTTTGACACTACTAAGACACTATTCTTTGTATTTGGTATGGTGCTGAACAAGTAGATGAACAATTGATATTTAAGAAGATTGGAAATGTGGGGAAGGGAAGAAAGAAAGGACTGATTTATGAAGGGCTCACTGTCTTCATGGCATTGTGTTAAGCATGTCATTTTTATTTCATCTAATTTTCACTATAACCCTAGAAAGTAAGTGCCCTTATTAATTAATTCCCTTTTTTATTTGAGAAAACTGAATCAGAGATTAAGTGACTTGCCCAGGGTCACATTGTTACTAAATGGCTGATTTTGGATTTGAGTTCAGGTCTTTTTGATTATTTTTTTCCCTGGGACAGCTAGGTGATAAAGTGGAAGATTTATCTTCCTAAGTTCAAATCAGGTTTTAGACAGTGTGTCCCTGAGCAAATCACATTTTGCCTCAGTTTCCTCATCTATAAAATGAGATGGAGAAGGAATAGCAAAGCATTTCAGTATTTCTGACAAGAAAATCCCAACTTCTAGTGTCTGGGAGTATCATTCTATCCACTATATCATCTAGCTGCTTCTAGAGTGGGTTATGAAGGATGTTGAATGATTAGCAGAAGTTTTTACATTTGGTCCTAGAGGTAATGGACAGTCCCAGAGTTTATCATTGTTTATGGAAGGGAAGGGGAATGACATGGTCAGATCTGTTTTCTAATAAGATCACTTTCAATTCACATTTTCACCAACAGTGATTTAGGGTACCTATTTTTCCATATCCCCTCTATGTCATTTTTCTTTTCTTTCAAGTTAGCCAGCCTGATAAATATCAGTTGGAATCTCAAAATTATTTCAAATTGCATTTCTCTAATCAATAAAGATTTAGATTTTTTAAAAATATAACAATTGGTAGTATTTACTTTTTTTTTCTGAAAACTGCCTATTTATATTCTTTGACCATTTATTACCTGGAGAATTGCTTTTATTTTTATAAATTTACATCATTTCCCTCTATATTTGAGACATGAGGGCTCTTGCCATAAATTCCTCCCAAATCTGTTTCCTGCTTTTCCTTCTAATTTTGGTTGCATTGGTTTTGTTTGTGCAAAAACTTTTCAATTTTAAGTTATCAAAACTATTTATTTTACCACCTGTGATCCTCTATATTTTCCTTTTATCAATAGGCATGACAGATAAGATTTTTCTAAAACACAGAATTTTTTTAATGTTAAGATTCCTTCAAACTTTATTTTTTTCTTTTAAGTAGAATTTTTTTCTAATTATATGTAAGCAAAATTTTTAACATTTTTAAACTAAATTTCAAATTCCAAATTTTCTTCTTTTCCTTTCCTTAAGATGGTAAAAAGTTTTATCCAGGCTACATATTGCAATCATATAAAACATATTTCTATATTAGTCATGTTGGGAAAGAAACAACAGAATTAAAAAAAAAAACATGCTGAAAAAAAGTGAAAACAATTTGCTTTGATTTGCATTCAGACTCTCATCACTGCTTTCTCTGGATATGGATATCATTTTCCATCATGAGTCTTTTGGTATTAAACATAGACTTTTAAAAATATAACTTTGGAAAATTTTCTTTTTCTGGGTAAAAAATGTATAACATAAGATCAATTTTACTTCAAACCTTGGTTTTGAACATCTCTTAACTCATGAAGCTCAGGTAACTTTATTGAAAACCCATTGTTGATTTAGTTCAACAATATTGAATTAAGACAGTCTGAATGCAAATAAATATCTTCAAAAAAAAAAAAAAAAGAATAGTTCTGAGTATCCTAATCAGCAGACATGGTTCATTATATTGTATACACTCTGTCTAAAGAGACAACAAATGCTGATATGATAGGAAGAAATTTGCATATAAATTGATCTTAGTACAGCAATGGACTTGAGGGGTGCCCAGGAACTTTGGCAGTGTCATTTTTCCCATTCTTTTGTCTTTGAAAACTTTGAATATGTAGTATGAATTTTTACCAGATTTCCAAGCCATCAAAACAACATTGGTAAGGCCTAGGGGAAAGAGAGAAGCTTTATGCTAGAGGAAGGAATTTGTTATTTACTAAAAATGGACAGGGGAGGAGGGTAAATTATTCAGAATCCTATGTAAATATATTAACTATGATATTTGCTGTCATAAAGAAATAAGACTAATAACTGATATGTACAAATTAAAAAGGTTTTGCACAAACAAAACTAATGCAAACAAGATTAGAAGGAAAGTAACAAATTGGGAAAACATTTTTACAGTTAATGGTTCTGATAAAGGCCTCAAATTTTACTTTAATTTATAAGAAATCAAGCCATTCTCCAATTGATAAATGGTCAAAAGTTATGACCGACAATTATCAGATGATGAAATTAAAACTATTTCCACTCATATGAAAGAGTGTTCCAAATCACTGATCAGAGAAATGCAAATTAAGACAACTCTGAGATACCACTACACACCTGTCAGATTGGCTAAGATGACAGGAACAAATAATGATGAATGTTGGAGGGGCTGTGGGAAAACTGGGACACTAATACATTGTTGGTGGAGTTGTGAAAGAATCCAACCATTCTGGAGAACAATCTGGAATTATGCCCAAAAAGTTATCAAACTGTGCATACCCTTTGACCCAGCAGTGCTACTACTGGGCTTATAAACCAAGGAAATACTAAAGAAGGGAAAGGGACCTGTACGTGCCAAAATGTTTGTGGCAGCCCTTTTTATAGTGGCTAGAAACTGGAAAATGAATGGATGCCCATCAATTGGAGAATGGTTGGGTAAATTATGGTATATGAATGTTACAGAATATTATTGTTCTGTAAGAAATGACCAGCAGGAGGAATACAGAGAGGCTTGGAGAGATTTACATCAACTGATGCTGAGTGAAACGAGCAGAACTAGGGTATCATTATACACTTCCAACAACTGATATGTAATTAATTGGACTTTCCCCATCTCAAGTAGCTTATATATTTCAGCCTTATTAATATTAATTTCATTAGCTTGACTTTTATTCTTATAAGAATGAAAATTATTAAGGCTTTATTATATTTGGATTTCACAGCCTTAGGCCTGGCCCAATCTCAGTTAACATATTGATACAAAATACTTGATCAAGGAACAATTTGAACAAAAAACTTAAGATTTAACATTGTGTTTAAAGAGTAATCAAAAGAACTAATTTTGCTGTTGAGTGACATTATTCTTACTATTTGCAATAACATATTAGGAATAACATTGGCAACAATTAGTTAGGAGATAACATGTTTTGCAAAAGGTTTTACTAAATAAAACTTCTTTTAAAAATAGAAATTTAGCTTTAATTCTAAGAATACTAGGGATAATATTATAAAATATATATATATATAATAAAAAAAAAAAAAAGAAAATTCACAGGTTATGTAAGGGCTAGACTTGAAAAGATGGACACCTGTCAATGTTCCATGGAATATGTGAAGTGACAAAATAGTTTCATAATAAATTAAAGAATGTGTCAAAAAAAAAAAAATTCTAAGAATACTATCACCAATTTCACATATTTGTTTTGAGGCTCCACTGAAGTTAGTAATTGAAGTGTTGAGTATTAAGGTGATTTTGAAATTAAGGGAATTAATTTTTTTTAATGGCAAGATCTGAATGCCAGTGCCCAAAAAAATTATGTGTTACAAGCATTGTCCCCATTGTAATATGCTATGAACAAGCCATGTATTAAATCATATTTGAAAATGCTAATTTTTAATAGTTGATTTAAGTACTCATCTAAAATCACAGAAAATATAAGTAATATTTTTTATACAGCAGAGGTATTATGAGAATCATTATTTTAAATTCTGCCCAAATAGAACAAAACTCTAAACTGTTTCATTGGTTTTTGACAGGATCAGTTTGACAACTTAGAAAAACACACACAATGGGGAATTGATATTCTCGAGAAATACATCAAATTTGTCAAGGAACG
This sequence comes from Sminthopsis crassicaudata, assembly GCF_048593235.1. Lineage (NCBI taxonomy): Eukaryota > Metazoa > Chordata > Mammalia > Dasyuromorphia > Dasyuridae > Sminthopsis > Sminthopsis crassicaudata. Next base: position 500,661,544 of record NC_133618.1, on the reverse strand, counting down.
GACAGAGATTGAAATCAGCTATGCAAAACAACTTAGGTAAGTCGATATTGAGACAGGGGATTGCTTTGACAATTACAAAAGGATCTTAAAGAATAAAAAAAAATAAATGGTAACAATCATGTTTGTATTTATAGAACCTTTGAATTATTTGGTTTTTCTTAATATGAGAAGAATATATTGTGTTAATAACAATCCATTTTTGAAGACAAATTTTAACTTTCTTAAGCTGTGAGACAAAAATAAAAGCTAGGTCATTATGTTGAAGGTTAATTCCCTTATGTTTTCTTGTTGAACACTGAACCAAATAATATTAAAATGTATAGATCTTTCTCATCTTTGGAAATATTTTAGTGACTTGTGTAAAAGGATTTAAAAAATATTAGTGGACCTGAACCCACTAAGTTTTAATGACTTATAGATTTACATGATCTTTATTTTGTTACAGAGCTTCATATATTTCTATATTAGTCATGTTGTGAAAGAAAAATCAGAACAAAAGGGAAAAACCATTAGAAAAAAAGACAAACAAACAAAAAATGAAAATATTATACTTTGATTCACATTCAGTCTCCATAGTTCTTTCTCTGGATGTGAATAGCATTTTTCATCCCAAATCTATTAGAATTGTTTTGAATCACTGTATTGCTGAGAAGAGCTAAGTCTATCACAGTTGATGATCACATAACCTTGCTGTTGCTGTGTACAATGTTCTCCTGGTTCTGCTCACTTCACTCAATATCAATTCATGTAAGTCTTTCCAGGCTTTTCTAAAATCATCCTACTCATTATTTCTTTTTTTTTTTTCCTAATGAAAATTTAATTTATTTTTTAAAATAATAATAATAGCTTTTTATTTTTCAAAATACATGCAAAGATAGTTTTCAACATTCTTCCTTGTAAAACCTTGTGTTCCTAATTTTTCTCCCTTTCTTTCCACTTTCCTTCTCCCCTAGATAGCAAGCAATCTAATATAGGTTAAACATTTGCAATTCTTCTAAACATATTTCCACACATATCATTCTGCAAAAGAAAAATCAGATCAAAAGGGGAAAAAATAAAAAAGAAACAATAACAAAAAAGGTGAAAATACTATGTTGTGATCCAGATTAATCCTTATAGTCCTTTCTCTGGATGTAGATGGCTCTTTCCATTACAAGACTATTGAAATTGGCCTGAATCACTTCATTGTTGAAAAGAACCAAATCCATCACAGTTGAACATCATGTAAATCTTGTTGTTGTTGTATACAGTGTTCTCTTGGTTCTATTCACTTCACTTAGCATCAGTTCATGTAAATGAACTGATTCCCATTCCACTGATCCATTACTATATTTCTTAGCTAGTACCAAGTGGTTTTGATGACCACTGCTTTATAATACAAATTTAGGTCTGGAACAGCTAGGCCACTTTCCTTTGCATTTTTTTTCATTAATTCCCTTGAAATTCTTGATCTTTTTGTTCTTCCAGATGAATTTTGTTATTTTTTCTAGCTCTAAAAAAGTAATTTCTTGATAGTATGATTCAAATAGCACTGAATATAGGGGCAGCTAGGTGGAGCAGTGGATAGAGCACTATCCTTGAATTTAGGAGGACCGGAGTTCAAATCTGGTCTCAGACACTTAACACTTCCTAGCTGTGTGACCCTGGGCAAGTCACTTAACTCCAGCCTCAGGGAAAAAAAAAAAAAAAGAAATAGCACTGAATAAATAGATTTATTTAGGTAGAATTGTCATTTTTATTATATTAGCTTGTTTTACTCATGGGCTACCCATGATAGTCTTCCAATGGTTTAGATGTAATTTTATTTGTGTGAAAAGTGTTTTGTAATTGTATTCATATAGTTCCTGCCTTTTCTTGGCAAGTAGACTCCTAAATATTTTATATTATCTAAGGTTATTTTAAATGGGATTTTTCTTTCTATCTCTTGCTGCTGGACTTTGTTGGTAACATTCAAAAATGCTGATAATTTATGTATATTTATTTCATATCTTACAACTTTGCTAAAGTTGTTAATTATTTTGAGTAGTTTTTTTAGTTGATTCTCTAGGATTCTCTAAATATATCATCATATTATATGATTATCAACTGCAATGAACTTGACTCTTTCAACAATGAGGTGATTCGAGCCAATTCCAATAGACTTTTGATGGAGAGAACCATCTGTATCCAGAGAGAGGGTTTGGGGGACTTAAATGTGGATTACAAAATAGTATTTTCACCTTTTTTTTTAGTTATTACTTGTTTGCTTGCTTTTTTTCCTTTCTCATTATTTCCCTTTTTGAGGTGATTTTTCTTGTGCAGCATGATAAATGTGGAAATATATTTAGAAAAATTACACATTTAATCTGTATTGGATTGCTTGCTGTCTGGGGTGGGGAGTATAGGGAAGGAGAAAAATTTGGAACACAAGGTTTTGCAAGGGTGAATATTGAAAATCATGTTTGTATTTTACAAATTATTTTATTTATATTCTATTTGTGGGGGAAATTGAGATAGCTTGAAATTTATCAGCCTACTTGTTCATCTTCCCAGAATCTTCCCTCCATGTATAAATCTTACTTGGTCATAGTATATTATCTTGGTGATAAATTGCTGTAAGGAGATGTACTCCTTAGAGAAAAAATTCATTTGGTATATGTCATTTTTGCCCTAGCTGTGTCTTTAGGAATCAATTAACAATGAATATTAAGGTACCATGCTATGGGCATGATATATTGAAGATAATTTTGGTTGGAAAGCACTAAATTTAAAGAGTGGAATCGACTTCTTGCAGAAGGTAAAATTTTAGCCAAGCCTTGAAAGCCAGGAGGCAAAGGTGAGGCAGGAGAATTCCAAAAAAGAGAAAACAAACACTAAAAATATTTAGTCTGGAGACTGAGTGGCAGTGTGTGAGGAACAGTAAACAGGTCAATGTTATTGGATCTTAAAGAATATGGGAATGGGGCAGTTAGGTGGAACAGTGGATAGAGCACCAGCCTTGAATTCAGGAGGACCCGAGTTCAAATCTGGTCTCAGACACTAAATACTTCCTAGCTGTGTGACCCTGGGCAAGTCACTTAACCCCAGCCTCAGGGGGAAAAAAAAAAAAAGAATATGGGAATGAATAAAATGTTGGTAGACTTTTGCAAAGGTAAAAAGAGGAAGAATTATGAAAACCTTTAAAAGCCAAACAGAATTTTATATTTGATCCTGTTGGTAATACTAAGCAGTTAAAAATTTATTGAGTGAACATTTAGGACAAGTGACATGGTCATATCTGTGCTTTATTTAGGAAAATTGCTTTGAGAGCCAAATAGAGAAGAGAAGATGGGAGATAGGGAGATCAACCTAGTGATCTTTCGCTATAGAGTGAGATCTTGAGGACAGTTACAGTGACACTATTAGAAGAAAGAGAACATACATGAGAGTTGTTACAAAAGTAGAAATGACTGGACGTAGTGATTGATTAGATATGGTAGGTCAGAGAGAATAAGTAATTGAAAATGTCATTTAGATTGTAAATTTATAGTACCTGGAAAGATGGTGGTCCCTTCAACAGTAATAGTAATATTGGGAAGCAGGAAGACTTTTGAGGAAAAGATAAATGAGTTCACTTTCAGAAATGTTGATTTTGAAATGCTTATGAGATCCAGTTTGTGGTTTCTAATAGACAGTTGGAAATTTGACATTGGAGGTCACTGAGGATGAAAGAAGTTCTGGTGCTAGCTAGCTAGATAATTTTGATTGAGTTAAATATGGATTGAATAAACTTTAGAGGAAGAGAGATAACTGAGCAAATGGTGGTCACATAGCCTGGCAATCTCAGTAGGGAATAAACAGTTTCCTATTTTCCCACCATAACCATAGAGTTAGTGTTGAGAATATGAGAGAAGAAGGAATCATTGTTAGAAAGAATGCATTTCCCTGCATAGAAAATATGTCATCAGAAGACATCATTAAGACATCTTAATCTGGAAACTAGTTTATTATTTTTGGAATAGACATTCCAAAGAGCACAGAAGAAGAGATGTGTAGCTGTAGAATGAACATCAATTGTGTTGAATTGAGGTGGGGTAGGAAAAAGGTAGTAGTGGTCAATGGTGGATAGAGAATGAAATTTGAACAATGGCAGTCAAAAGTTCAAAATCACTGAAGTCTTTACATCAAGGGGTAGGCATGATAGGATGGGTTCTTTAATCATTGAGAAATGGATAGGTGTTGAACTTCAAGGAAGACTTACCCCTCCCCCCCAAGAAAAAAACAACTATTTTTCATATTAGATATCTTCACTTCTATCAATCAGTTATCGTACAGCATAATTCTAAAGCCCTTTACCATTCTTGTTGTCCCAGGTTGGATGTTCTGGTTTATCAATGTTCTCCCTAAAATGTAGTATCTGTAATTGAACACAAATTTGCTTTCTTTTTTTCTAGATATGGAACCTTTCAATTTAGCCTAAGATCCGTTAGATTTTTAGGCTCTGTATTACATTGTTTGACTCCTACCATTCCTGTAAAAGCTGCAAACATCTCTCTGCTTTGAACTGTTGTTTGAATGCATATGACTATTTTGTACTTGGGAATTTAATCAGTTTTTATTCCATTTAAATGGACACATATAAATTATATATATGTAATATATCTCTGAATAAAAACAATTTATATGTGTTTTACATACATATACACACATATATGAAATATACATGGCTAGCATGAGAGATTTTATCAAATACTTTCCAGAAATTTAGGCTTTCTATGTCTATTTTATTTCCTTCTATTGCATTTCTACCTTGTCATAGACAATAATAAGGTTAGACTTGCATAATTGTTACTTAATTAAAAAAAAAAAAAACCTAGTGGTAACTACCATAGGGCCTTGCCTGAGCTGGCAGGCATCAGTGGAGCTCTTCCATTGTCCTTATTACTATTAACCCTGCCCAGCCTTCCAGGCTGTATCTAGTGGATCCTTCTCATGGAGTCCTTAAGTTCTTCCAGTTGTATGGTGACTCTTTATCTCAACCCTTGGAAAGGATTCCAGAGTTCTTGTTCTAGTCCTTCCCTCAAGTACACCGTTCCCTACTCAGCAACCATGGATCAGTGCCTGCAAAACCAATAAAAATAGGGGTATGAGGCATAGCTGCTCATTCTGCTTCGGTGAACAAGAGCTTTCTCCAAAACTTGTGTTAAGATAAAGGACAATTGGGGGCAGCTAGGTAGTGCAGGACCTGAGTTCAAATTTGACCTTAGACACTTAAGGATTCTGAGCTATGTGACCCTGGGCAAATCACTTAGCCCCAATTGCCTCAGCAAAAAAAAAAAAAAAAAAAAAAAGATAAAGGACTATCTCTCTTGTTACTATGCCTTCAGGCCCATTCATAGCCATATGACTTGATAGTACACTCTGTGGTATCTTGTTGAACCTTGGATCTTGTTCACACCGCCAGTAAGCTCATCTATCTACCATGTAATTGACTGTCTTTAAGGTTTTGTCTTACTTAACTAGAATATGAATTCCTTGGGAATAGAGATTATTGTTTTTACCTCACTAATACTTTTCTTCATCTGTCCCCATTGACATTTCAGTTCTCCTATAAGATTAATCTTTTATTAGGTCATCAGTATATTATAACATTCTTGAAAATATACCCCAGTACTGTGTAACTCTTCAGTTTTCTTGTTTTGGAAAAGGAACATTGATTTTCTTAAGTTTAGAAAATACTGAGTAAATAGTACCTTGATTCTTTACCACATTTGTTAAGTGACAATCCATACTATTTATGTCTTTTAATAATAAATGAGAATTAAACCCATAGAGATAGATATTTTTGCGTTACTTTGCTTCATTTCTGTACTTGTCTTTCCCCACCTTCTTAGTCTTTTAGAGCTTTAACCATATCTTTTTTTTTTTTTTTTTTTTGTATGTATGTCCAGTAACTAAAGTAACAAATCCAGAACTTGGTGCACAGTAAATATGCTGGTTCAGTTGCTTAATTTACCTTCAAATAGAAGAATCCAAAGTCTATTTCATTCTCAGAATTGCTTGTATTACAACAAGAATTTTGTTTCCCTGGGATAAATAATTTTTTTATTTTATTTTAGGAATCTTTCAAAGAAATATCAACCCAAAAAGAATTCAAAGGAAGAAGAAGAATACAAGTATGTTTATTATCAGTTGTCTACAAACATTGATGATGATTATCTTGTAGAAGGGAGAGGAAGCAGGCACCCACAAGATAGGCTTAATTTCTCCTTATTTTAAAGAATTAGAAGAGAAATTATAGCTGTTCAAATTTTTTGTGCAACATGATAATTATGGAAATATATATAGAAGAATCGACATGTTTAATATATATTGGATTACTTGTAGTGTAAGAGAAAGGGTGGGAGAAAAAATTTTGAAACAGTTTTGGAAAGATGAATGTTGAAAACTATGCATATATTTTGAAAATAAAAATCTTTTTAAAAATAATTTTTAAAAGAGAAAATATAGCTATTTTATAAAGGGTAAACAACAAAATAGAGGGAATTTTTCTCAACTGGTCATTTAACACATTATTTTGGATACTATTAAAGCCCCCAAAGATAAAAGGGATTCATTCTATTCCCATCTTCCAGTTATATTAATACAATTAGGAATACATGTAATATATAACCTAGCATTATCTAAAGAATGGAGATTGTTCATATTTGTAATCATAATGTTCTTAATATAATGCCTCTGTTCCTTAACTGGAAAATGTCCATATCACTCATACAATATTTGGTAGAAATAAGAGACTTTAAAAAAAAAGTCACCAATTCTTACCATAGAAGTTATTTTACTTGAGTTAGATAAGAAGTGATGAAGTTGTCTTAACTATCAAAAAATCATTAAGTAGAATACTTTAGCTTTACTTAAGTCAGTACAACTACTAAGGCAGTTTTTTAAAATCTGTAATTAAATTAGGAGTCATTTTAATGAAAATGTTTTATGATTTGTCTGAATCCCTTTTGGGAACCTCTTGCAAATTAACTTATTTTAATTAATATTCCCTGTGGCTAGCAATATTGGATGATGGAAGAGATCTGTAGCTTTGTATAAGTAAATGCAGTAATACAAATTTCTCTTACAGGTATACATCATGTAAAGCTTTCATTTCCACTTTGAATGAAATGAATGATTATGCAGGGCAACATGAAGTTATTTCAGAGAACATGACCTCACAGATTACTGTGGAATTAACTCGATATGTACAGGAACTAAAGCAAGAAAGAAAATCGGTAATTAGCCATTTCTTTCTAAATGATAAAGTTTGTAATCAGTTAATGGGATCCTAGAATTGGGTAACACTTAAATTAGAGATAGTTGCCAATATGAAAATAATGGGTAAGGAATATGACAAAATAGGTACAAATTATAGAGCAAATCATAAAAGTTTTTGTCTTTCAAGTATTTGAGGAAATAAGAAAGATATTAAAAAGATAGTAATAATAAGTATCATGATATATTAATATGGCTGCTCTTGGTACTAGTTCAATAAAAATATAAGTCCTTACTCTGATATGTGTCTGATCCTAGCCAAGTCACATTCTTCATTGTAACACAGGAGTCTTTCTATAAATTACAGTTGAGTTGCTGATCTGTATTGTGGAATGAGTTTTCATAACTCAGCTTTATTACGTTTATGACATATCTAGGCAAAAATAAGTAATCTACGTAATTAAGTGTGAAATGGATTAAATTTTCTATAGAAGTTAAAGTGAAGTAAAAGTTATTGAGGAGAGATTATAAATGATCTCTATCACTTGTTGATATTTTACATTTATCTCTTCTAATTTCATGCTACCCAGTAAAGTCTTAGATTTCACTTTTTACAACCTTACACTGTTCTTTCTGAAGGCTTTCACTAACTCTGGAATGGATGGAAAGTAACAGGATTTCCATGTTCAATGAGTCTGCCTTGGGGCGCAGTCAGTAGAAAAATATATTTAAAAGAAGGAACAATTTATTTGTGTAAATGTTATTAGCCTTTTTAATTAAACATATTATTATTATTGGCTTAGCCAATATTCTTCTTTTGTAATCTTACTACAGAACCTGAACTCTTGTGCATGATTTAGGGTGCATTTAGTAAAGGGTGCTGACAAGTCCAACTTGACAGTAACAAGTGATTACAATGAATTCTTTGGTAATGATTTAAAAACAGGAATTTGTGTTTGTCAGAACACTGATGCAAACAGCAGTAATTGCTCAGTATATTCTCAGTTCAAGTTACTTTTGTATGGAAACTATGTTATAGTTATAACAGTAAAATGAGATTCAAAATAATGCATAATTACTACCTGTGATAAAAATAAATAAAAAGTCTAAATACTTGAATTGGACCAGTTCTCTGCTTCCTATTCTTTCCTTGGACTTGCAAAGTATTATATCTTCATTTAGCTTGTACAGTAGATTAAGCATGGCGTGAATGCAGTTTTATTTGTCCCTGTTGGCCAGCCTTTCTATAGGTATACAGTTAGAATTTTAGTTAGATTTCTATATTTGTTTTAGTAAGTAGTTAAGTTCTATTTCTGGCAACAGTAATAAGATAGATAGAAAAACAAGAGAAACTTTAAACTCAAATGCAAAGATGCTATGAAAAAACACCAGACTTTGAACCAAAAGACTGGGATTCTTGTTCAAGGTTCTACTTTTTATTAGCCACATTAATTTGTTTATATCACTTAACTTCCTGGAGCCTCTGGTTCTTTAAAATGGCTGTGATGATAATTGTTACAGAATTGTAAAGTTTGTGAAAGTTACAATATATAAAGTATTTTAGAATCTTAAAGTACTATGTTAATATAAGCTTATTGTTGTAAGTTTTGTATATTCTAGATGACTTAATTCTTGATTGTCTTCCCTTCTTGGTCTCTGATAGCTAAGATTGTATGTCTTATCTTTAGTCTTATTCATTATTAATGACTTACTTAGTACTACATAGGTAAAAAGGAACAGTCTTCTAATTTTACAGATGAGAAAATTGAGAGCCAGAAAGGTAAAGTGATTTATCACTGCCCAAGTAGTAAGTGGCAGAGCTAGGATTTTAAATGAGAACATTTTTATATTAGTCTCCAAATGAAATACCATTTTACTGTCCTCTAATATATTTCCAGCTTTTTGTTCATTCATATAGTCAGTTCTTTTATCCAAGCAGATGGTAACTTTCCACATCTTTCTATCTTTTGAAATTCTTGTTCATGATCTTTCCTATGTCCTTCATAGAGAATCTACCCATGAAACATGTAATAAATAAAAAATAAATAATGTCCCATTATATTGTGATTCTTGATACGTGATATGTTTATTTGATTTGTGTAAACGAATGAATGATATAAATTAACCAAGAGATTGTGTGTTTTACTAGGTAAATAGTCAACTTTTGGGTCAGGTTTGATGTTTGATGTTGCATTTGGTACAAAATAGCTATGTGACCATGATCAAGTCACTTAATTTGGCCAAATCTCTTATTGGATAATTAGATGGTGCAGTGGATAGAACACTGGCCCTGGAATCAGGAGGAGCTGAGTTCAAGTTCAGCTTCAAATATTTACTGTGTGGCCCAGACAAGTCACTTAACCTCTGTTTACTCTGTTTATCTGCTTATTTGTAAGATAAGGATAATATTAGTTAGCACCTACATTTCAGGATTATTGTCAGGAGCAAATGAGAAAATAGTTATAAAAGGCTTAGCATAGTGTTTGGTACACTACAAGAATGTTACCTAGTAATAGTAGTAATAGTGGTGGTAGTAATAGTAGAAGTAATAATGGTGGTGGTAGTAGTAGTAGTGGTGGTAGTGGTAGTTGTAACAGTCTGTTTTTGAGATTCTCTCTAGTCTAGAAGTGTGGTTTTGAACTAGATATGATTTTTCAGTGGCTTTTTTGAATATCCTCAGGAAAATATATAATTTTTAAAAATAGTTTTTATTTATCAGATATTTGCATGGGTAATTTTACAACATTGACAATTGGAACCATTTGTTCCAATTTTTCCTCTCTTTTCTCTCCCCTCCCCCGCAGATAGCAGGTTGACCAATACATGTTAAATATTTTAAAATATAAATTAAATTCAATATATGTATACATGTCCAAACACTTATTTTGCTGTACAAAAAGAATCGGACTTTGAAATAGTATACAATTAGCCTGTGAAGGAAATAAAAAATGCTGGGGGACAAAAATAGAGGGATTGGGAATTCTATGTAGTGGTTCATAGTCATCTCCCAGAATTCTTTTGCTGGGTGTAGCTGGTTCAGTTCACTACTGCTCTATTAGAACTGATTTGGTTCATCTCATTGTTTAAGAAGGCCACGTCCATCAGAATTGATCATCATAAAGTTTTGTTGTTGAAGTGTATAATGATCTCCTATTGTGCTCATTTCACTCAATATCAGTTCATGTAAGTCTCTCCAGGCCTTTCTGAAATCATCCTGTTGGTCATTTCTTACAGAACAATAATAAGGAAAATATATAATTAAAGCTGCATAGAGAGATGATGAACTCGTTGCTAGATGGCCAATATGAAAGAGGATTTTTGTTTTTTGTTTTTGATTCATCATACACATTTATTTCCAGAGGAATTGTTTTTCCTTTTGGAGGGAGGGAGGTGAGAGAGAAAATAGATTCATGCTAATTTAAAAGATAGCTTTGTAGTCACACCATGCTGATAATATATCTGTGAAACTACCTTTTCATATTGACAGGTTTTGGTTGTTTTTTTTTTTTTTACTTCCAAGTTTAAGTATACAGCTATACTACTTTATACCTTTTTACTTGCATGTTGGTTCATATTTTGAACTTGCTAATGTTGTGGATTAAAATTCTTTAGACTGAGGGAATAATGTGATTGTTTTATATCCCTTAGGAAACAACATAAAAAAGCAAAAGTAGCATTATTTTCACAGAATTGTTACTTTGGTCGATAACTTATAATAGAATTTCATTTCTAAATATAAATATCTTGATCACTGGTAACAGCAGACATTTAAGATGTAGGAGAAATTAAACCTAGGTATACTAATAACCTTAAGAAAAATATAACCGTGATATGTGATATATTTGTAGTTAGTTGCCCAATGAATTTTGTTTTAATAATTCTTAAAATTTTCCCAATATTTTTGCACTTTTTAATGTTATCCAATGCAAGCTTGTTTCCTCTCTCCATATCTTTTTGCACATAACTTTTCATAGCTTAAATATCAGCTTAGTTCAATAAACATTTTAAAAATACATTTATTATATGTAAATTTCTGTGATAGATGCTGAGGCAGGATGTAGAAGAGGAATTAGTAAAGGTGCCATATTCACACAATTATAATGTAGAAGACATAAATGAAGATACAAAAAAGTATGAGGTTTGAGGGAGGAAATTGTAAACATAGGAAATTGAAGAAAGTCTTCATCTGATAAATGAAATTTAAGTGGGCTTTAAGTGGAAGCCCAGGAATTGAGGAACTGTATAGAGATATTCTAAGAAGAAGCAACAGCATGAACAAAGATATGAAGGAAGAAAAGTATAGGGCATATTTATTTATAACTGAGAAAATGTCTTGGTAGAAAACTGGAAAGGGTACTAACATAACAATGGATTTGGAAGGTCTTGAACAATTGACCTTTCCTGTGTAACATTTGAATTTTACTCTGTAACCATCAAATAAAAAACCTTTGAAGATTTTATGTCAGAAAAGAAAGTTGGAATTTCCAAAATTACTGGCTCATGTTTTTGCATGAAATGTCTCCAAATCTGGTGAAATAATGTTAGAACAATACCATTTCATCTGGAAAATTTTAAAGATACTTAAATAGTTAATTCACTGAGAAAATTATTCACAGAGCAAAATATAGTGTGCCATAGTCTTATTTGATTTCCTGCTTTTTTATATGTTTAAGAGGAAAGAAGGGAAGGATAAGAAGAATGAAATTCCATTTGACTTCAGAATTTCATCATTGTTTATCATTGAGTAGGCAATTTAAACTTATTTGTGACTCTTTGCAGATGATATATGATGGTATACTTAGAAAACCCCAGAGATTCTAATAAAAAATTATTAGAAATAATTCACAACTTTAGCAAAGTGTTACGAAACACTTGCCACAAAAATAAAGTCAGATTTAAATAATTGGAAAGACATCCAGTGCTCGTGGATAGGCCAAGCGAATATAATAAAGATGATAATACTCCCTAAACTAATCTATTTATTTAGTGCTATACCAATCAGACTCCCAAGAAACTATTTTAGTGACCTAGAAAAAATAACAACAAAATTCATATGGAAGAATAAAAGGTCGAGAATTTCAAGGGAATTAATGAAAAAATAGTCAGATGAAGGTGGTCTAGGAATATCTGATCTAAAGCTATATTATATAGCATCAGTCACCAAAACCATTTGGTATTGGCTAAGAAATAAAACAGTTGATCAGTGGAACAGATTAGGTACAAAGGACAAAAAAGGGTACAATTACAACAATCTAATGTTTGATAAACCCAAAGATACCAACATTGAGGATAAAAATTCATTATTTGAAAAAAACTGTTGGGAAAACTGGAAATTAGTATCCCAGAAATTAGATATGGATCCACACTTAACATCATATACCAAGATAAGATCAAAATGGGTCCATGATTTAGGCATAAAGAATGAGATCATAAATAGATTAGAGGAACAGAGAATTGTCTACCTCTCAGACCTGTGGAGGAGGAAGGAATTTTTGACCAGAGGAGAACTAAAGATCATTATTGATCACAAAATAGAAGATTTTGATTACATCAAACTAAAAAGTTTCTGTACAAACAATACTAATTCAAACAAGATTAGAAGGGAAGTAACAAATTGGGAAAATATTTTTATAGTTAAAGGTTCTGATAAAGATCTCATTTCCAAAATATATAGAGAATTGACCCTAATTTATAAGAAATCAAACCATTCTCCAATTGATAAATGGTCAAAGGATATGAACAGACAATTCTCAGATAATGAAATTGAAACTATATCCACTCATATGAAAGAGTGTTCTAAATCACTATTGATCAGAGAAATGCAAATTAAGACAACTCTGAGATACCATTACACACCTGTCAGATTGGCTAAGATGACAGGAACAAATAATGATGAATGTTGGAGGGGATGTGGGAAAACTGGGACACTGATGCATTGTTGGTGGAGTTGTGAAAGAATCTGGCCATTTTGGAGAGCAATCTGGAACTATGCCCAAAAAGTTATCAAACTGTGCATACCCTTTGATCCAGCAGTGCTACTAATGGGCTTATATCCCAAGGAAATACTAAAGAAGGGAAAGGAACCTGTATGTGCCAAAATGTTTGTAGCATCTCTTTTTGTAGTGGCTAGAAACTGGAAAATGAATGGATGTCCATCAATTGGAGAATGGTTGGATAAATTATGGTATAATGGTTGGATAAATTATGGTATATGAAGGCTATGGAATATTATTGCTCTGTAAGAAATGACCAGCAGGATGAATTCAGAAAAGCTTGGAGAGACTTGCATGAACTGATGCTGAGTGAAATGAACAGAACCAGAAGATCGCTGTATACTTCAACAACAATACTGTATGAAAATGTATTCTGATGGAAGTGGATATCTTCAACATAAAGAAGATCCAACTCACTTCCAGCTGATCAATGATGGACAGAAACAGCTACACCCAGAGAAGAAATACTGGGAATTGAATGTAAAATATTAGCACTACTGTCTATCTACCCAGGTTACTTATACCTTTGGAATCCAATACTTAATGTGCAACAAGAAAATTGGATTTACACACATATATTGTGTCTAGGTTATACTGTAGCACATGCAAAATGTATGAGATTGCCTGTCATCTAGGGGAGGGAGGGGAAAATCTGGAAAAATGAATACAAGGGATAATGTTATAAAAAATTACTCATGCATATATACTGTCAAAAAACGTATAATTATAAAACTAATAAAAAAATAAACTTATTTGTGCTTCTCTTTCTCCAACTATAAAGTTGAATACTTTCTATAGTACACAAATGATTGAATTTAAGAATTACTAATCAGAACATTATTACATTTGCAAGCTCATTGTTCTTTTTGTAATAAAAAAAAATAACTACATTAAATGGATTGTTTTGAAAGCTATAATTCTGACATTAAAATCCTACAAAATTCATATCATATAACTTGTTCAGCTATTTCCTAATAAATGGACATCTCCTCAATTTCTAATTTTTTGTTACCACAAAAAAAAAGTATAATTATTTTTCTTTTTTTGAAATAACACTTTATTTTTTTCCCCAACTTGAGTTTTGAGTTTAAAATTCTATCCCTTTTGGGGCAGCTAGGTGGCGAAATGGATAGAGCACCAGCCCTGAGTTCAGGAGGACCTGAGCTCAAATTTGGTCTTAAACACGGAACACTTCCTGGCTGTGTGACCCTGGGCAAGTCACTTAACCCCAGCCTCAGGGAGGGGGTGGAATTCTATCCCTTTCTTCCTCCTCCCTCCCTGAAATGGTAAGCAATCTAATATGAATTATATATGTGTAATTATTTAAAATATATTTCCATATTAGTCATTTTGTGGAAGAATACTTGAACCAAAGAAAAAAGAAAGGAAGGAATTTTTAAAAAATAGTATGTTTGCTTCAGTCTGTATTTATACACCATCAACTTTTTTTTAGAGGCAGATAGCACTTTTCATCATGAGTCCTTCACAATTGTCTTAGATCCTCATATTACTCAGAATAGCCAAGTCATCCACACTTGTTTATTTTACAATAAATATTTTTGTTACTGTGCACAATGTTATCCATCAACAGTGCATTATTAGTATGTTAGTTTCCCCACATCCCTTCCAGCATTTATCATTTTTTTTTTCTGTCTTATTAGCCAATCTGATTGGTATGAAGTGATACCTTAGAGTTGTTTTAATTTGTATTTCTCTAATTAATAGTAATTTAGAATATTTTTATGACTACATATAACATTGATTTCTTTGTCTTAAAATTGCCTGTAAGCATCTTTTGACTATCAATTGGGGAATGACTTATAGTCTTATAAATTTGACTCAGTTCTCTTTTTGAGAAATGAGTTCTTTAACAGAGATACTTGCTATAAAATTTTTCCCCTAGTTTTCTGCTTGCCTTTTAATTTGGTGATATTGATGTGTGGGTGTGGTGTATGTGCAAAATCTTTTTATTTAATACTATCAAAATTATCTATTTTATATTTCATAATGCTTTTTATCTCATTTGGTCCTAAATTATTCTCCTAACCCCTATTTCATGTTCCTCTTATTTGCTTATGATATATCACTCTTTCTGTTTGTGCATTCATTTTGATCTTATTTTGGTATTTAGTGTGAGATATTTCTGCAGTTTTGTCAAATGGTGAATTTTTGTTCTATGATCATTTACCACTCTGTGTACATTTACTGGATATATTTAATATATTCCATTCATCCATCAATATCAAGATTGTTTTGATGATTACTACTTTGTAATATAATTTGAAATTTGATGTTACTAGACTTCTTTCCTTCACATTTTTTCAGTGATTCCTTTTATATTCTTCATCTTTTGCTCTTCCAAATACATTTTGCTATTGTTTATAATAGTTCTTTAAAATTATTTTTGTAGTTTGATGTGGCAGTGAATAAAAAGATTTAGGTAGAACTGTCATTTTAATTGTACTAAAATCAATTTGTGAGCAATTAATATTTATTCATTTGTTTAGATCTGACTTTATTTGGAAAGTGTTTTGTACTTGTGTTCTTATAGTTCCTGAATTTGTATAGGCAGATAGACTCCTAAGTATCTTATATTGTAGGCAGTTTTTTTAGATAGAATTTCTCTTTGTCTCTTTTTGCTGGACTGTGTTGATAATTATAGAAATGCTGATGATCTATGTGTGTTCATTTTGTACATTGCAACTTTGTTAAAGTTGTTAGTCAGTTAGACTAAATTTTAAGTTAATCCTCCAAGATTCTTTAAGTATATCATCATATTGTCTGCAAAGAATGATAGTTTTGGTTTTTTGTTGCTCATTGTTCTTTGATTTCTTTTTCTTGTCTTATTACTTTAGCTAGCATTTCTAGTACATTTTTGAATAATTGTGGTAAAAATGGACATTCTTATTCTTGTCACTTTTTTTGCTGAGGCAATTAGGGGTTAAATGACTTGCCCAGGGTCACATAGCAAGGAGCTGTTAAGTGTCTGAATCCTATTTGAACTCAGGTCCTCCTGACTTCAGGACTGCTGCTCTATCCACTGCGCCCCCTAGCTGCCCCTGTTTTTGTCACTTTTAAAAAACAAAATTGCATCTTTTTCTAAATTGAATCAGTTCAACCTCACTAAAAATATGTTTGGTTTACCTCTCTTTATTTTCTTTTATTCTAAAGTTAAAGCACCAAAAACTGAGCATTTCCATAGACACACCGGAATATGAGTGTTTTGTATGAAATCATAAATTTCCATTTCATACTACTTGCTTTTAAAATAATATATAATATACTTTAGCATATTTAATATGTGTGGGACTACCTGCCATCCAAGGGAAGAGGTAGAGGGAAGAAGGGGAAAAGTTGGAACAGAAGTTTTTCAAGTATCGATGTTGAAAAATTACCTGTGCATATGTTTTGTCAATAAAAAGCTATAATTAAAAAATAATGTATAAAATGAATTCTTTGGGCAGAGCTCTTACAGGTAAGAGTATTGAGAGAAAGGGAGAAATAGAGAAGAAGAAGAAAGGGTTCTGTTGCCCAATTGACCAGTTCAGTTGGTCCCCAGTGGGGCAGCCCTACGCACAGCAGTTGTTTGTCCTTTGTTCTCAAAGAGGACCATGATATCAGGGAGATGATGCCATGACATGCAAATAAGTTGTATTTAAGTGAGGGTAGACAGTGTAAAGTCATCAGTCTTACTTTCTCCTCCAAAGCCATGTGGATTCAGTGGCAAGATATAGATCAGGATAATTGGAGGTGGCTCTGGATGCAGTGGGAGACTTTTTAAGCTAAGGTCTGTCTGTCTATGTCTGCTGTCTCTTTCACCATACATGCATACATATAATATATATATATATATATATATACATATATGTATATATATAATATATATATATATATACATATATGTATATGTATATGCATGTATATATATGTATTATAACTATACAGATATATTTTCCCCCAGTTACATGTAAAACTTTTTTTTTTTTTTACATTTGTCTTTAAAGTTTTGAGTTTCAGATTCTCCCCCTTCCTCCCCACATCTTCCTACATTGAGAAGGCTCATATGAAGTTGTGTAAAGTATTTCCATGAAATTCATGTTACAAAAGAAAACATAGATTCCCCCCCCCCCCCTCAAAAAAACAACCCTTAAGAAAAAAGAAAGATAAACGTGTGCTTCAGGCTCTATTCAGACACAGTCAATTCTTTTTCTGGATATGGCTATAACCTAAGGTCTTTTAACTGATTTCAGTTTACCTCAGACCACACTCATTTTTCGATTAAGAATAAATAATATTTGGAGCTTAGAATGGTCTTTTTTACCCAGTCCAAAAAAAAAATCCAATCTGGGAGGGGAAGACCCTCTGGGTTTCCAGCCAGAACAGAAACAGTTGCTATTTACATTCACTTTAAGTCAATCTGGGCCCAAACTATGGCCAAATAGGGCATAATATTGGATCTGTTGTTGAGCAGTCAATGAGATCTCAAGGGATTTGAGTTGAAAGCGTGGTCCTTAAGAAAGAAATCTTAAAAGTAAATCTCAAGACATCTTGGGAGGTTTCAGGAATCAAAAAATATCATTCCTTTTTGCAGAGCACCAACTCATAAGGGTATGTAGAAAGAACCAAAGAAAAAAAGAAAGAATTGTGTTGCTCAACTGACCAGTTAAGTTGGCTCTCTAGTAGGGCAGCTCTTCTCAATGAGGTTGTTCTAAATTGGATGAATGGGTGTTGTTGCCTCAGTCAGATTGAAACCTATTAAAAGATCCTAGCTTGAAAAGACAAGGTGCCTCCCAATGTCTCCAGTGCCACCTTCAGTTCTCTTAATCTATATCTTGCCACTGGATCTAGATGACTCTGGAGAAGGAAGTGAGACTGGTGGCTTTGCACAGCCCTCCCTCACATAAATCCAACTTACTTGCTTTTTGTGGCATCACCTCCCTGATATCATGGTCCTCTTTGAGAATGAAGGAAAAGCAACAATAACAACAACAAAATAAATTCTGTTATTGTCAAAACGATTCTGCTTATCTATGCTTCCTTTTAAACTTCTGTTTTCTGCCGTGCATTAAAAAATACTTCAGTGGCCTTATTTTTTCATCACTATTGCTAATCTTGCTTATTTCCTCATATCTCACTTGCATTAAAAACAAATGGGGAAAAACTCAATAGCCCTTGTAATAAGCATAGTCGAAAATAATGAATCCACAGAGATCTTCAAAAATATGTCTTTGTATCATATGTCTATTTTATCTTTGTCATGAGGTAGGTCACTTGTTTCATCATTGATTGTAATTCTCAAGTTTTTCAAAGTTGTTTTTCTTTACAATGTTTCTGTCTAGGCAGATGTAATCCTTGCTTTCAGGTGTCTGAGTCCAGTGGATCATCTGTGCTTTCATGTTTTGAATAATGCAGCAGAGCTAAGCTGATTGAATGTTTCCACGAAGTCCAGCACCAGTATATGAGTTCTTAGAAGCAAGCGGATACCAGACTGCCTAAGGAAGGGCTAACTGACCCAAGCTGGAAATAGATTAGGTCAAAGGGCTCATGACAATCGTAGTAAGATTATGAAATATCTTTTATACTTAAGTTCAGCTAACAGCTAATGAGTTCCTTTTGAACTTGTAGTTGACAGTATTGTTTTAAATCTTTTTGTTTTTTGCCAAAATGTTTTCTGGATTTTTCAGCAGTTCTAATGAAATAGGGCATGCTTCTCAGTGATAGGCAGGAACCAGCATGTTCTAGCTATTAACTTTTCAGTGTGAATATTTAAACTGGAAATTGATAAACATTACAGATCAGGATTTGATTTTTTTTTAATTGATTCTCTAAACTTAAAAAAGTAATGGAGAAAATACTAATAAATACAAATCAATAATAAAAGCTTATTGTGCACTTTAAAAATTTTGTCAGAATATTTTTTTTTAGAAGCAATTAGGATTAAGTGACTTGCCCAGGGCCACACACTAGTAAGTGTCTGATGCTGGATTTGAGCTCAGGTCCTCCTGACTTCAGGGTCGTTACTCTATCCACTGCACCATCTAGTTGCCCCCAAAATATTTCTAAAACATTGGAACATTGAAATAAGCATTTCTCAAGTGCCTACTTTGTGCTGGGAACTAAAACTAAGTGTTTTAGAAATATTATCTCATTTGATTACTTATTTAATTTGTTTGAAGGATCACTTTATTATTTTTTTTTTTGATGTATCACACAATTTTGATAATTAAACTTTTATAATATGAATTTTCAAATTATTCTCTTTTCATTTCTATTTCATTTTCCTTATTTCTGTTGATATTGTAAATCTTTGTATAACTCTGAATAAATTTTTTATCTTTTTTTTTTTTTTCAATATTTTGGCAAGTTCTATAAAATAACTAATAGTTAGTGTGGTATAAACCAAATCTGTAAACAATATTCTTATTTCCATTACATTGTTTTTTCCTGACCTTGGGTATGGGAATATCCCTCCATTTATTTTAATTATTTTATTTATTGTTATGTTATTTAATACTTTATTTATTTAAAAGTATTCTATCAATGAATTTATATGTCTTGTTTGTGGCTTAGTAAATTGAAAATCAAACATTTTATTGTTTTGGTAGTTCTTTCAAATGGAATTTTCTTTTCTATTATATTTTTCTAGATTTTTTTCTTAACATGGCACAGAAATACCAATGTTTATTTAGTTTCTTGTCACATTGCTTAAATCTGTTGTTTCAATTTCTGTATTCTCTATGCTTTTCTATGATAATTATTTTGTTACCTACAAATAGAGATGATTTTCTCTCTCTCTTTTTCAATGTTTATATTTTATATATATTATTATATAAATTATATATATTATTTATATGTCATTTCCTATTACTAGCATTTCCATAATTTTGTCTAATAACAGTGGAAAGAAGTGTGTTAGCTATTAATGATCATTTTTATACTTATTTGCACTTATTAAGTGCCTGTAAACTGCCCTTTTTTATAATATAACAAAAAGTTTATTTTTCAAAGCATGTGCAAAGATAGTTTTCAACATTCACCCCTGCAAAATCTTGTGTTCCAAAATTTTCTCCCTCCTTCACCATCTCTCTCCTCCCTTAGACAGCAAGCAGTGTAACGTAAGTTAAACATGTGCAGCAAAAATATATTTTTACATTTATCATGCTGCACAAGAAAAATCAGATCAAAAAGGGGGGAAATGGGAAAGAAAAAAAAAATACAAGCAAGCAAACAACAACTAAAAAAGGTGAAAATACTGTGTTGTGATCCACATTCAATCTCCATAGTCATCCGTCTAGATGGAGATGGCATTGACTCTATCTCTTTCAAGTCTTTTGGAATTGGCCTGAATCACCTCATTGTTGAAAAGAGCCAAGTCCATCACGTTGATCATTACATAATCTTGTTGTTGCTATATACAATGTTCTTTTGCTTCCCCTCCCTTCACTTAGCATCAGTTCATATAAGTCTCTCCAGACCTCATCCTGCTGATTGTTTCTTATAGAATAATAATATTACATTACATTCATATACCATAACTTATTCAGCCATGCAACAACTGGTGGGTATCTACTCAATTTCAGTTCTTTGCTACTACAAAAAGGACTGCTACAAATATTTTTGCACATGTGGGTCCTTTTCCCCTTTTTTTGATCTCTTTGGGATACAGGCCCAGTAAAGACACTGCTGAATCAAAGGGTATACAGAGTTTGATAGCTCTTTGAGCATAGTTCCAAATTGTTCTTCAGAATGGTTGAATCAGTTAACTCCATCAACAATGTATTAATGTTTCATGAACTGCCCTTTATCAATGAATTTAAGAATTTTGCTAGTAAAAAAAAGTCTAAGTCATAACTTAGAGGTTGATCAATCCACTTCTTTCATCTTTTTACACATCAGGACAATATTTAACAATTTCTTGTCTTTTTTCCTTTACTGTTCTACAAAATTTATCAGAGATCATAGTTAACACCTCAAAAATCACATTGTCAAGTCTTGATGCTCTGAGATATAATTTTCATTGACTTCTAATTGTAAATAAGTAATATCACAAATACAAGAATACTTTTAAAATCAGGCATTGTGAGGAAGCAGAGTTTTTACAAATAATATGTTTAAACTAATAAAAAGTTTATGGTTTACTAAGTCAGATTGCCCTCTTTGGGAAGTAGAGAAGAGGGAAGGGAGGGAGAAAAAATTTTGTAACTCAAAATCTTGTAATAAGTAAATGTTGAAAACGGTCTTTACTTGTAATTGAAAAAAAAAATAATACTATTAAGTGAAAAATTAAAATAAAAAAAGAAAGCTTTATGGTTTGGTGTTTTGGTTTTGGTTTTTTTGTTTTTTTGTTTTTTTTTTTTTTGGTAAAACTTACCACATTCATTGGTAAAATTACTATGCTGTGCTTACATTAAAGTGACTCTCAAATGACAGGAAGTGTGCTTTTGCTTCACCTATTTTTACCATTGTGTAGAAATTCTTCAGGCTTTAGAAAGTCAGGGGAATTTTTTTCTGTTATTCTGAAAAACTATCTTATTCTTTTGAGTTTATATCTGGAGGAATTTTTATTTTTATACTTCTCAAAAATAAATTACTTGTGATTGTTTAAAAAAATTAAGAATAACAAATTAACTGAAGGGGATATTCAATGCTTGTATCTAGTGTCTGGGGAATTCTTGTTTTATTTGGCAGTTAATTCTAATATAAAGGGTGCTTTATTTAAAAAAAAGATTATTAAGGTGAAAAGCATTGGATAATTTTCACATTAGGTACTATAAATCTATAGCTAACACTAACTTACTATTTATCTTATTATCATTGGACAAGATGATTGCAATATAGTTGTTGCGAAACTTTGAAGATGGCTTTGCATTTTTTTATTTTTCTGAGATATATAATTGTCTTGACAACTGATAGGATCGTAATAGACCTCCAAAATTGTGAGATTCAGTCCTCAAACTGAACTAATAACAAAGAATTTTTATAAACTAAAAAATCTAAATTAGTTTTTATTAAAATGTTTATACTTTATTTGTATTTTACTTATAAAATATATTCTTATTTTTTGGGATGAAAATTTTATTTTTCAAACTTTTTGTTGGTAACTTATTTTTGTATTGCCTTCATTTTCCAGTACTTTTCTCCCCCACTCAGAGAGTTATCTTATTTAACAAAGAATCAGAAAGGAAATTTTTAAAAAGTTTAGCACATCAGCTAACTCTAACCAGTTGGACTGGAAATTCTGAAACATGTCTTCTTCAACTAATATCCTTAATCTACTTTACTTTGTTTTTCTTTTACTCATTTTGAATTTTTAAATTTATTTTAACCATAAGTTTATTTTCATGTGTGAGAAATTTTTTCATATTTATATTTCTTCTCCTTCTAGCATTTCCATGATGGTCGGAAGGCACAACAGCACATTGAAACTTGCTGGAAACAACTTGAATCAGTAAGTGAAACCTTTTTTAAAAATATATTAACAACTTTTTCAGAGCAACTTTAATGGAATTTGTTTCTAAAATAGTTCTAAGATAAGGTAAGTCCTAAAGGAGTACAATTAATATTATATTTTCTTAACAAGTATTTATTTCTATTTGTTACTGAAATAAATATACACACATTTTAATGAAAGTATATGACACTGATTCACAAATTATTTTAGACATAGGTGCTCTTTGTTGAGCTCCATTTTAAGTAATTTATTTTGCTGCTTTGTAATGGTTTTATAATTAACTGCATTTTTCTTTTTGGCTTTTAGAGTAAACGACGATTTGAGAGAGATTGCAAAGAAGCTGACAGAGCACAACAGTATTTTGAAAAAATGGATGCTGACATTAATGTTACAAAAGCAGATGTTGAAAAGGTATAATCTGTCATATTTTTTCTTTCACTTCCCTATTAATCTTTGTCACTATTTGTCATTATCTTGAATCAGTTCTGCCCAAAGTTTTACTTTCATAAACCACAGAAAGTACATTATTTATGATGTTTCTCCTTTCTTGTTATTACTTTAAGTTGTGGGATTTAAATTCAGTAGTTCTCACCATTGTGAATTTGGGAAATATATTTATTGTTTGTATTAGCAATAAGAAAAAAGGAGAAGTATTTTGGTACCAAATGTGAAAAGTATATAAGGAGGCTGACCTTAATAATCTCCCTCCCCCCAAAAAAAAACCCCAACCTTTCTTGTTAAAGAGTTGATTGCCAAATAAAGCAAGAATTCCCCATGTACTAAACACAAGCATTGAATATCCCTCCAATTGATTTGTTATTCTTTCTTTACTTTTTTTTTTTAACAATCATAAATAATTTATTTTTGAGAATCATTTAACATGAAATTATACAAATAAGATTTAAATAAGCACAAATCCACCCCGTCATAACAGATGGCAAAGGACAAAACAAAAATAAGAAAACAAAATCAGCCATTATATACAACTGGACACAGTCGTGTCACGTACTCTAAAACTCTAAAACAAAATAGTCAACTCAGATCAAAAGAAGACTACTCTCATTCAATATGATCATTCTGCAAGGTAAGCTGCTGTAAGCATCTGCACCTGTTTTATCCAAGTCCTCTTTTTAATATGGTTGCCAATTGTTTTCATGATTATCACCACCTAGTGCTGTGTGGACCACTATGGTCTGCATTCTGTATCCAAAGTTCTGATAATTATACCCAGTATAATCATATCTGCCATAACCATTATAGTATTTTTTAATTGATGCTTTTTATTTTCAAAACTCATGCAAGAATAATTTTCACCATTGACCCTTGCAAAATCTTGTATTCCAACTTCCTCCTCCTTCTCCCTGCTCTCTCTCCTATATGGCAAGTAAGCCAATATATGTTAAACATGGTAAAAAATATATGTAAATCGAATATAGGCATACATATTTATACAATTATCTTGTTGCACAAGAAGAATCAGCTCAAAAAGGGAAAAAAAAGAGAGAAAGAAAATAAAATCCAAGCAAACAATAACAAAAGAAGTGAAAATGTCACATTGTAATCCCCACTCTGTTCCCTTAGCCCTCTCTCTGGGTGTAGATGGCTCTCATCATCACAAGATCATTGGAACTAGCCTGAATCGTCTCATTGTTAAGAAGAGCCTTATCCATCAGAGTTGATCATTGTATAATCTTGTCTTGTTGTTGCTATGTATAATGATCTCCTGGTTCTGCTCATTTCACTTTGCATCTGTTCATGTTAAGTCTCTCCAGGCCTCTCTGAAATCCTCCTGTTGGTTGTTTCTTACAAAACAATAATAATTCCATAACATTCATATACTATAATTTATTCAGCCATTCTCCAACTGATGGGCATCTTCTCAGTTTTCAGTTTCTTATCACTACAAAAAGGGCTGCCACAAACATTTTTGCACACGAACCAGTATACTTTTAATCACCACCATAGGCACTATTGTAATTTACATATCCTTGATCATAATAAATATTAAATCCTTGGTTCCAGTTTTGACTCTGACCTTGGCCACAACCCCTAGTCCCACCGCATCTGCCAGCTGCATCACCCCCTCTGTCTCCTTTTTGTAGTTGCTGTTGCTGATTGCATACTTCTTTGGGTTGGAAAACTTTAATTTCACATTTCCCAGAATTAATCTGATATCTATTTTCTTGTAATTTCTTTATTGGTTCTTTATCTGTATATATGATAAAACAAAATCCTCTTCTTTCATTTGATTTGTCCATAGGAAGTTCAGTATTCTCAATCTGTTCAAATGCTCCAATTATTTGACTTATTCTTTAGATGTACCTGGGCTCAGTCTACCAACAAATACTTTTGGGGGAGGCTCCTTTCTCTTTAAAACTTTAGCCCTTTGAGGGTCTATCAATTTACCATCCAGCTTGTGTTCTTTAATTTCCAAGACATTTTTGACACTGGCAGCATCTTTGAAAAACACAAATCCAAATTACCTCAGTCTTCCTGTGATGGTATCTATTTTAATTGTGTAGTCTCCAAAGTGTGATAGGTATTCAGTGAGATCTTTCTTCATATTTTAACTTACTCCTCCAATAAATGTTTTATTGTCATCTTGCTGATTCTTGCTTACATTGATTTTTGGAGCACTTGGCAAATTCCTCCATATTGCTGTACTCATTCACATCCTCCATGGTGGTGGGGTTGTCAGCTGAAGGCACATGACTTGGAGAGGATGTGCAGTTGCATATTGTATGAAGCTGAATTTTAAATGGCAGTAGAAGAGTATTCGCTATTTCTTTTTTTTTATTATTTTTTTCTATTTCTTTTAAGGAATATCTTTGTATTTGTGTGTTTTGTAGATGGGTGCTAAGATTAATTGTGCACTTTCTAGTTATTTTAAATGGTACTTCATTTCTTAATATTGTTTTGTGGATTTTGTTGTTGCCATGTAGAAATGCTATTGCTTTGTTCTTATTTTTTATTTTTGTAACTTTATTTTTAGAATGTAAGTATTAATTATTTGTAGGAGTTGAATTCTTAACTATACAAGTGATAGACAATTACAAAAGACAAAATAGATACCTGATTATGTGAAATTGAAAAACTTTTGAATGAGCAAACTTAATGCTACTAGAATAAGCAATTGGTAGAGAAATCTTTGCTTCAAATATCTCTGTTAAAGGTATGATACCCAAACTTATAAACAGTTAACAAATATATAAGATCAAAATTTATTGCC
The DNA here is from genome assembly GCF_048593235.1 of Sminthopsis crassicaudata. Classification (NCBI taxonomy): domain Eukaryota; kingdom Metazoa; phylum Chordata; class Mammalia; order Dasyuromorphia; family Dasyuridae; genus Sminthopsis; species Sminthopsis crassicaudata. The sequence goes on along the minus strand of NC_133618.1, from coordinate 500,635,653 downwards.
CAGAAGATTTGTAGTCAAAGGATATAATCAAAGTTTTTTTCAAAATAAGAATTATAAACTGTTAGCAACTTGACTAAGCTGTCTCTCTCTTTTGTCACCCAGGAATTCCACTGCTAAACATATAACTCCAAGAAGTTTAATTTTTAAAATACATGCCCCATGAACTCAAAATATTTATAGCAGCACTTTTTGTAGTAGCCAAGAACTAGAAACAAAATAAATGATCATCAATTTAGAAATGTTTAAACAAATTATAGTATATCAATGTGTTGCCATTGTGCTATTAAAATAGTGAATTTTTTGGTGAGTATAGTGAAGCATGGAAAAACTTAGATGAATTGATGCAAAGTGAAGTAAGTAAAATCAGAAAACAATACAAACAGTGATTTAAAATGCTTTACTTTTATCCAGATATTGTATTAAATGCTTTGAACATAATTAAAATCTTACATTATAATAAAGTAAGACTTTATATAATATATATATATATATATAGGTTGGGGAAGAATAAGACAAGGAGCAGAAGAAGAAGCTTGGAGAGATTAGGATAGAGTCAGGCAGATCATGACTAACGTAGGAAGTTATTATAATAAATCCAGAGAAGATTCAGTGAAGATTCAATTGTTTTGTCTTTGTCATTCTTTCCATTTTTCTTGTTGTAGTTATTGTGTATATTGTGTTCTTGAATCCACTTATTTAATTTTCATAAGTTTGTGTAAGTTGTTCATCCTTTTTTGTATTTTATCATTTTGACCATTTCTTACATGTACTATAGTTTAGCTATTCCCCATTTGATGAGCATGTGTTTCCATCTGCATCCAGTTCTTTGCTGCCACAAAAAGTGCTGCATTACTATAAGAACCTTTTCTTTAATAAGAGACTATCCATTTAAACCTTGGAGCTTATGCCTAATAGTGACATCTCTAGGTCAAAGCATATAGACATTATAGTCACTTTATTTACATACTTGCAAAGTTTGCTTTTCAAAACAATCGTATTTTGCATTACGATTCAAGATGGTTGGGGTGAAAGGAAGTATTTTTGCTTAGCTAACTTAGAATATCTCTTCCACAGTAATTTAACAAATGTGCCAGACCAAATTATAATTGGGAAAGCCAAGAAAAGGTAATATGAGCCATTTTTTAAGCCCAGGGTATCTTAGGAAGGAAGGAAGGGAGAAATCTAGAGACACTGAGGAGGGATTAGCCAAGAGTGAGTGCAGCACCAACATCACCTAGGAACATCCCAAGCACAAGATAAGAGTCACTAAGGCATAGAAAGAGATCCCAGGGGGTAAATCTGATTTCTCAGTAAATGTGGAAATGGGCAGTATCTTTCAGCTATTTATCCCATTACCCAGTTCCAGCAACATTAGGAGTGGTCACAAGTAAATGAGAACTTACCTGTATAATGTGCAAGAAATAAGTTTCTTATACTTAGCTGTGTGACTTTCCAGGAGCTAAACAGCAACTCAATTATGGCTGTTAGTCCCATGTAAACCTTCAGTGGAATAACCAAGACAGGACTCCTAAACCAAAAGTGAGTCATCATTTCAATTGCTCTGCACCTACAAAATCTCCCTTCAGGCTAACAGTGATTGAGTCCAGAAATTCGTGTGCTAGTCAACAGACTCAAACCTGGGTCAAAAATTTGCATAGTTCCAAGTAATTTGGCAGTGAACAGACCTCATGCTGAATCATAATCATTTTGGGGACACTGAAAACTTAAAATAGGTTATTTTAGAAGGCAAAGGATTTAGAAATATAATTGAAAATAACCTACCCAGCAAAACTAATTATTTTTCTACAGAGAAAAAAATATATCTTTAATTTAAAAAAAAAAAGTCAACTTTCAAGCATTTGTGGTGAAAAGACTAAAGCTGAGTAGAAAATTTGACATTCAAATATGAGGTTGAAGAGAAGAATAAAGAAATAGACATGAATGAGTAGTCATAAGGAATTAAACAAACTATTAACATTCTTATATGGAGAGAGAAGTTCATCATCAGGTGTCTTACAGGGAATCTGAGGGCTTGGCTATGATTCTGTTATGTTTGAATGATCATAAAGGAAGAATTAAAGATAGATAAGAAGAGTATGTTGGAAAAAGAGGAAAATGAGAAGAAGAATGGGAAAAATTTTATCTCATTTAAATGAGGCATGCAAAGATGAATTTATACAGTAGAAAGGACAGTGATGGGGTGGACCATATGCAAACCTCACTATTAATTGAATTGATTAAAGGAGGGAAGAATATACATGTACATACAGTAGGGTACCAAAATTCATCTTAGCCAGCAGATAAATAGGAGGGAAAGGGATTGAAAGAAATGGGAGGGGTTAAAAAGAAACACACTTGGACCAGAAAAATACACAGTTAAAATAAAAGGGGGAAAAGAATCTATTATGCTTCAGCTGAAGTAAAAGAAGTAGAGACCATAAACTCAGAGTGGAAAAATGAAAAATAGACCTAATAAAAAGACACAAATCTAAAAACTTTAATAAGTGCCACAGACAAGGAATTTCAATACATTATTAAATATACATGTGTTTGTCTCATAAAGCATTTAATTTTTTCTTAGCATAATTTTAATCTAGCTTCAGAGTTATGCTATTGTACAAACAGATGTACTACTAGTCTGTGAACATGCAATGAATTAAAGGCAATATGTATAATAACACAGGTTTAATGTCTTAGGCAGTTATAGAATTTTAACAGCAAAGGGCTTTTAATTAGATTTGGACATTTCAGGGGGTGAAATGTAATTAATTTGTAAACATACTTTTCCCATACCATTTACACACATATAACACAAACATTAGCAATAGACACTATAGCTTCATCCAAAAAAAGATATGGGAAAATGAAGAAATTTAAATTAAAATTCAGTAAAAAGAAAAAATGCAAAAGACGATATAAAAGTAACCAAATTAAAAGCCCTAGTAAATTTTAACATTTAAAATAATAATAATAGCTTTTTATTTTTCACCACACATGCAAAGATAATTTTCAACATTCACCCTTGCAAAACTTGTGTTCCAATATTTTTCTCCCTCTCTCTCCACCTTTCCCCTCCCCTAGACAACAAGTAATGCGATACAAGTTAAACAAGTGTAATTCACATTTGAATGTGCAAATCACATATTTTCACATTTATCATGCTGCACAAGAAAAATCAGATCAAAAGGGGGGGAGGGAATGAGAAGAAAAAAAAAATAAACAAGCACGCAAACAACAATAACAAAGATGAAAATATTATGCTGTGATGCATTTCAAATATCATACTCCTCTCTCTGGATGTGGATGGCTCTCTCCATCAGATTGGAATTGTCTTGAATCACCTGTTGAAAACAGCCAAGTCCATCATAGTTGATAGACACATAATCTAGCTGTTGTTGTGTATAATGTTCTCTTGGTTCTACTCACTTCACTTAGTATTAGTTCACAGGCTTTTCTGAAATTAGCCTGCTGATCATTTCTTACAGAACAATAATAATCCATATTCATATACCAAAACTTATACAGCCATACCCCCCAGCTGATAGGTATCCACTCAGTTTCTAGCTCTTTCCCACCACAAAAGAGCTGTTACAAAAATTTTTGTATATGTGGGTTCTTTTCCTTTTTTAAGGAGCTCTTTGGAATAAAGACCCAGTAAAGACATTGTTGGATCAAAGGATATGCATAGTTTGATAGCTTTTTGGCCATAGTTCCAAATTGATTGGACCATTTTCACAACTCCACCAACAATGTATTAGTGTCCCAGTTTTCCCACATTCTATCTAACATTTATAATTATTTTTTCCTGTCATCTTAGCCAATCTAGAAGGTGTGAAGTTGTACCTCAGAGTTGTTTTAATTTGCATTTCTCTAATCAATAGTGATTTAGAGCATTTTCTCATATGACTAGAAATGGCTTTAATTTTTTCACCTGAAAATTGTCTGTTCATATTAAAGTTTACTTTTCAAAGCCAGATTCTTCTCTAGTTCATCTGATAAAAGATGGCAAAAGGAGGAAGAAATCATGTCTATTCAAAACAATTTCAGAAACCCTACTTGAAACTAGCAGAATCTAAAGACAGTGTGAACAAAGTGTTGAGAAGGAAAGAGATCCAATATGGACCAAAGTTATTTCTATATTTTGACCCTGTTCAGATGAGAACTAAAATATACACATGAAAAAGCTGGTTACTTGATAAATGCCTCCAAATGTGTAACTTGAACCTGAAATAAGAACAGCATCTAAATTTATAAAACAATAGCTAAATGAACTGTAGGAGAACAGAAAACAATAAAACTATAATACTGATGAATCTCTTTAGTTTGCTCCTCCAAGACTTAGAAAAATCTAACCACAAAATAACCAAGAAAAGTTAGATATTCTAGACCTCTGGAGAATATTCAATGAAAATAGAAAAGAGGATACAAATGTGCTTGTCATCTTCGCAGATATTGACCATTAATTATAAATACCTCATATATGCAGAAAAACAGAAATCTTAAATGCATCTTTTTCAGACTCTAATGACAATTACATTTATTAATGGGTCTTTGAAGCTTAAAATAAAAATTAATTGGAAACTAAATAATTTAACTTAATTCTAAAGAGTGGGTGTGGCAAAGAATAAATCATAAGAAAAATCAACCATTTCATTAATAATAAATTTCATTAAATTATGATATCATTAAGATAACATATCAAAATTGATGGATACTGCCAAAGCAGTACTTAAAAGATAATTATATCTCTAAATGTTTATAAATAAAAGAAAAGATAAAACTCCCAAAATAGAAGCCCTAACAATTCAAAGATAGATTAATAAATTTGAAAACAAAAGCTCATGGAACCAATAAATAAAACTAGAAGCCAATTTTTTTGAAATCGACAATAAAATGGATTAAAACATTGACTGATTTGATTTTTAAGAGAGAAAAACTAAATTATTAGTGTCAAAAATGAAAAGGAGGGATTCAGAAACAATGTAGAAGAATTAATGGAGCTTTTCTTAAAATTATAAGTAGTATCTAACAATAGCAACAAACATTTGTATTATGGATAATCTGGAAACATTTTTAATAAGATCATGAGTGAAGTAAACCTGTCCAGTCTTAACATTTCTATTTAATATTGTACTTAAAATGTTAGTAATAGCAATATAACATGAAAAAGACTCCTTTTAAAGGAATAGGCATAGGCAAAGAGGAAATGTAAATATCACTTTTTTGCAGGTGATAAAATGGTTTACTTATAGCACCCTACAGAGTCAACAAAAAAATTAAAACAATAATCTTATCAAAGTTCCTGGAGATAAAAATTGACCTATACAAATCATTTGCCTTTCTGTATTTTACCAACAAAATCTAGTAGGAAAAAAAAAATAAATTCTATTTAAAAAATGTGTAAACAGTATAAAATGCTAGTCTGTCTGCCAAAATATAAGCAGGCTCTACATGAAAACAATTCCAAAGCACTTTTCACAAAAAGACAGATTTGACCAACCTGGAAAGGTAATTACTTATGGGCAGGCCAAATCAATGTAACAATACTACTTAATTTATTTATTCAATATCATGTTAATTTCATACATCATATCTGAAGATAATCTCTAAATGGGTATATGATTTATACATAAAATATGACAAAAGTAAATTATTGTAGCATGGGAAAACAATAAATAACTTGTCAGGTGTATGGATAGGGGAAGTGTTCATGACCAAACAAGTAATAGATACACAGAAGAATAAAATGAGTCCTTTTAATTACATAAAAATAAAAACAACTAATGCAACTAAACTTAGAAGAAAAGTAGGAAATTCAGGGGAAATCTTTGCATCAAGTTTTTCTGTTAAGTCTCATTTCTAAGAACTAGCATTTAGTACAGAACCTTGCATAAAGTTTCCTATTAATAAAGTTTTCTCATATTACTATTTTATATATGGCAAACTGAGTCAAATTTATAAGAATAAAAGTCATTTACCAGTTGAAAAAAGAGGTCTTTTTAGAACTTTTAGAAGTTCTTATGATAGGCATATGAAAAAATGCTCTGAATCACTAATGATTAGGGAAATTAGAATTAAAATAAATCTACTTCACATACAGAAGATTGATTGAGATGACCAGAAAAGTAAAATGAGAAATGCTGGAGATGTTAGGAAACAGTTATGTTAATGCACTATCAGTGGAGTTGTCAACTAGTGCAACCATTCTAGAAACTCATTTGGATCTGTACCCAAAAAGCTATTAAACTGTGCTTTCTTTTTGACACAGCAATACCACAAATAAATCTGTACCCCCAAAAAAATTAAAGAAAAGAATCCATATGTACAAAAAATGTTTATAGCAGTTCTTTTTGTAGGGGCAAAGAAAGCATTGTATTGCCCATTAATGGAGCAAAAGCTAAACAAGATATGACATCTGAATATGATGAAGAACTCGTGTGCTCTAAGAAGGGAATGGTTTCAGAAAAACCTGTAAAGACTTGGTAAACTGATTCAAAGTAAAAATGAACAATCTGGAAAACAATTGTGAAAGACTTAGCAGTTTTGCTCAACACAGTGATCTACAGTAATTCCGAAGGACTCATGTTGAAAAATGCCAACTACCTCCAGATGGATTAAGAGTATAGAATGAAGCATATTTTCTTTATTTTTTGTTTTGCATATATTTGCAATGGGTTTTGTTTTTCTTGCCTTCTCAGTAAATGGAAAGAGGGAGGGGAGAGAGAAAATTTGGAAATGAAAGTAAAATAATTGAATTATTTAAAACAAATAATGATTGTATGCCATCAGCAATGCTAGCGTGCCTATGTTTGTGTATTCCTTTCATCACTGGCTATTTCTGTCTTTTATCATTTTCAAGCAATGACAAAAGTCATGCAGAGAAACAAGAGAAATAATGAAAAAGTTAGAAACAGACAATAGCATTTCTAGAACTCAAAACTTTTAATAAAGCAATATTCATAAGAATCTTGTGGAGCTGATTAAAAAACAAAGAACTAGAACAATGAAGCACACTAGTAAAAGAAGAATTAGAGATAATTAAACTTAATAACCCTTTGTTTGTGAAACCTGAAAACAAAAATTAATTTGAAAAGAAGTTCCTACTTGATAGGAACTTCTGGGAAAATGAGAAAACAATCTGGAAGAAATTAAATCGAGACAAACAACTTATAATATATTCCAAAGTAAATTCAAAATAGATTTGTGACCTGAATATTATACCATTAAACATATATATCCTTAAACAAATTAAAGGAAAAGCAAATCATAAATCATTCACAACTATGAGTAGGAGATATATTATTAACTAACAAGACAATTGCAAAAAATGAAATAGAGGATTTTGATTTCATAAATTAAAAAGTTTCTGCATAAATGAAATTGATGTATCTAGAATAAAAAGGAAATCGTTACATGGGGGAAATCTTTGTACAAAATTTCTCCCGCATATAAAACAAGGAAGGCATTGCTCAAAAATTCTTTACTCGTGTTTTTGATGATCAAAAAAGTTTAGAGAGCACTATATTGGATTACCATAAGCAGAAAGTATTACTTAGTTTAATTGCTGGCCTTGGTTGAATACTTGATTTGCTTCTTACTTGGATTAGAGAAAAAAAAAAAAAAGGTTATGAAAATGAATGGAATGTGAAATAATATTACTGGACAGAGAGAACAGTGTTTTCTAAATGCATGTGTTAAACCATGTCAGACAGTGAATAATACCCTTTGTCTTGTTTACCCTTGCCTTGTGACTCCTTGCTGTTACATAATTTCCAAGTGCAAAATGGGATATTGTTTAGCATCAACTCTAGTTGGTGGTTACAATTATCTGAAGAAATTATAAGTAGCTTGAATTATTTTTTGAAACTATAATATCAATTTCAGAGTTTCAATCTCTAAAACTGCCAAAAAAAAAAACCAAAAAAAAACAAACAAACCCGACTTTCAAAATCAGTACACTACTGTGAATTGATTAAGAAGGAATTCTTCTATATTGTGATGGTTCCTCTTATTTTTGAACTTGAGAAAGACACTTCATTATATAACCTTTGATTTGGGGAAATAACCTATTTTTTTATATCAAAGAGCCTGGAAGTAAATTTAAAATTTATTTTGATCTACTTATAGACTCAATTTATGATAAACATATTAAAAATCAATTCTTATACTTTATATATATATATATATATATATATATTCTTATCCATTTTTAGTGAAGATCTAAAATATTTAGACTTTTAAATCCTTCATGAATATAAATATCTTTGCAGAAGGAGGATGGTTCTTGAATTTACTTTGCAGTAATGATTAGACTTCTTTTTCATATACTATTAGCTTTTAATTTTTCAAAATACATGCAAAGATAGTTTTCAACATTTATCTTGAGAAACCTATGTTCCAAATTTTGCTCCCTCCCTTCCCTTAAATAGTAAGTAATTCAATATAGGTTAAATTTGCCATTTTTCTGGCACATTAGCATGTGCCAAATATATTTCCATATTTATCATGATGCATTAAAAAAAATCAGATCAAAAGGGAGAAAAATGAGAAAGACAAAAACAAGCAAACAAACAACAACAATAGTGAAAATACTATGTTGTGATCCACATTCAGTCCCCATAATCCTCTCTCTGGATGCAAAAGGCTCTCTCCCATCATGAGTTTATTGGAATTGAGCTGAAAGTGATTAGACTTCTGAAGAAGAAATGGGATAAGAAAACATTTTTTAAATAAAGTAAATACTATTTATTTAGGTGAGAATTCAAGCAGAGTTAAGCTGAAAGTGATAAAGGAAATTAATTAGAATAATTAATCTTCCAAATAGCCCCCAAAAAGAAATTAATCCAAAGTACTTAGGGGGGAGGGAGAGAGAGAGAAAGGAAGGGAGGAAGGGAGAAAGAGGGAGAGAGAAAGGAAGGGAAGAAGGGAGGGAGAGAAAGAGAAAGGAAGGGAAGAAAGGAGGGAAAGGGAGGGAGGGAGAGACAGAGGGAGAGGGATGGAGGGAGGGAAAATGCTTAATATTTACCAGGTAGCAGCTTAGATTTAGTACTGCTTTAACAAAAAGCGTGTGTCAAATTTTTTGACCATTTGGGGAAACAATTTGTAGTTCTTGGGTATTTGTTATTCTACAAATAAGGAGTTGTACGAGATTTTTTGTTTCTTTGGTTCTATTAGGTTGACATTTTTATGGTATAATTTGGCACCTTAAATTTTTCTCTTTCCCTCTCCCCCATTTCTGTGATATAGTCAATTGGAAATGTTAACAAATTATTTACATTAGGGTATTGTTTTATTTTATTTTATTTTTTAAGAAAGTCTTGCATTTGCTTTTAAAAGAGAAGTGGTTAATTTCAATGCAGGAAATCATCTCTGCAAATGCATTTTGATGTTTCCACTTTTTTTCCTAATATTTTATTTAGGGGGAGGGGAAATCAAATAATATTGTCAGAAAAATGTCATAGTTCTTCCAAGAATCAACAGTATAAATACAATTTAGATTCTCTAATTGTGTTCTTTAAAAAAAAAAAAAAATAGATTTTGGCTGGAGTCAGCTGAAGACTCTAGGAAAAATTTTTGCTCTGTTTTTTTAATGTACATCCTGTAAGCAGTCATATCTCTGTGAGGTTTTTTTGTTTTTTGTTTTTTTTTTTTAGGTCTCCATATCTATGTAGAACATTTTGCTGTTGGTTTCTGATTTTTAATCTTGTCTTGAAATGAGCAATTTTTTTCTTTGTCCTCTACTATATGATTTGTAATAAAGTGTTTGTAAAATTGGATAGTGTCCTATTGTGAAACAAGCAGGAATGGAATATAGAAGGAATCACGTACTTGAAAGTTCATAAAACTATGGCAATTGGAAATCAAATTAGAGAACAACTTTATGCTTTCTAGTTTTTCTTTTAATTATTCAAAAAACTCTTAAAACAGCGAGCTTAAAATTTTTTTAATCTCTATACTAAGGAAATTTTAAGATAACTATAATTTTGAATGTTGATAAGGTAGCTAGCATATACTAGTAATGAAATATGGTAAGTTAAAACATTTCATCAGAGTTAACATTATTCAGTTTGTAAGCTTTAAATTAGTGTAAGTCCAAGACCCATAAGGTGGAAAGTCTATCCATTTTACCCCTAGTGATCTAGGGTAGTATGAGAAGGTGACCAGAGCTAAGAGTTGGCATTCCAGGATGAGGAGCTGTTATGAGCTAAATTAGTCTATGCATTGAGCAAGTTCAAAACCAAATTGCATTTGTATGATTGTGACCTAGAAAGAACAAATAGTGGGGGAGTCTTAGTTCCAGCTTCCAGCACAGTCTAGAATCTGCAGAGGATACCATGTTAGGAAACCCTGATCCAAGAGGAGCCTGCAGTTCTGTCACTCCAAACTTGTTAAGCTTTTCAGGTTGGATCACAAAGAGGTTTAAAAGAATAGACAAAGGATAGCTTGTGATTGGACTCAATGAAGAAGAGGGAAAAGAAGAAGCAAACAGAAGCAGATTGCACCAAAACTAGAACACTGGAGCCAGACATGCTCCTTCTGTTTCACAAGCTTCTTTATAAATCAAAGGCAGAGATCCAACAATGAAGAAAAAGGAAACCCAGTTTCCTGAGAGGTGATGAACTCAAGGTGCAAAATGAGACAAACATTTTTTTTTCAATGTTATTGGAGCAAGGAGAGAAAGAAAAAAATTAACATTTATTAATTGACTAATAAATAAAAAATAAAAATTATATAAAAAATAGAATGTGACATTTGAACTAAACCTTGAAAGGAAAAAGGGATTTTGAAAAATGAAAGTAAAGGGGAAGGGCATTCCAGGCATAGGGGACAGCTAGTCTAAAGGTATGAAGGGAAAAGAAAATAAACACATACATAGTATTTATGATGTGCCAGACACTGTGCTAAGTGAATATCCGTTTGATTCTTATAATAGCCCTACATGACAGGTACTGCTACGTTATAGTAACAAAGGATTAAATACTATATATACTACTTCACTGCTCTCCATAGTGCTTCATAGTGCATGATTTCCCTATAATCCTTCACCATTTCATTTTTTTGGAATCATTTTTGCCAATTTGAAGGATGTAAGGTGGAATCTTAGAATTGTTCTAATTTGCATTTCTTTATTTGGAGTAATTTTTCAAACGACTCTAAATAGGTTTCTTCCTTATCCTTTCACCACTTATCTACTGGACAATGGTTCTTATTCTTATAAATTTTATGAAGCCTTTATTACAAAAACTTGCTGCAAAGATTTTTTTCCTATTTCTCTTCAAAGTTTTTAACTTCATTAGATTTATTTTGGGCAAAAAAAATTAGTATGATGTAATTTTAAAAAAAGTATTCACTTTCCCTTTTGCATTCCTCTCTATTCCTTCTTTGATCATGAACTCTTATCCATATACTTGAAAAGACACTTTCTTCTTTTTAATTAATTAATTTATTTTTAAAATGTTTTATAGATTTAAATCAGCCAAAATCCACCTTCTCACCCTCTTTCCCTTTGACCCAATGAAAAACAAAAGAAAAACTAAACCTATTACAAACATGTAAAGTCATTGAAAATGATCAAAATACATTGGCTATATCTAAAAAAATTGTTGTCTCATTATCACTGGCTTCCATGGGGTTCAATTCCAGCAATGGAGAATGGGTTTAAAAGGTATAGACATTTTAGGTACTTTATTTGTATAATTCCAAATAACTTTCCAAATGTTTATACTTAATTTCAAAGCTCCACAACAATATTTCAGTATGCTTATTACTTCACAAGCTCTCTAACATTGATTATTTGCCATTTTTGATCATTTTTACGTAGTTACAGAGTGTGAGGGTGAAACCTTAGGGTTGTTTTCTTTATTATTTCTTTATTAATGATTTAGATTGAGCATTATTTCATAAGGTTGCAGATAGTTTACAGTTCTTCTTTTGAGACAACAACCAAACTGTGCATATCCTTTGATCTAGCAGTACCACTATTGTGCATACCAAAAAGATCATTAAAAAGGGGAAAAGGCCTAAATGTCCAGAAATTTGCATAGCAGCCCTTTTCATGATGGCAAAGAATTGGAAATTGAAGTAATGCTCTTCAGTTGAGGAATGACTAAAGAAGCTGTGGTTTATGAACATAATGGAGTAGCATTGTGCAATAAGAAAGTATGAACATGGGTACAGCTAGGTGGTGCAGTGGATAGAGCAACAGCCCTGAAGCCAGGAGGACCTGAGTTCAAATGTGATCTCAGGCACTTAATATGTCCTAATTATGTGACTCTGGGCAAGTCACTTAGCCCCAGTTGCCTCAGTCAAAAAAAAAAAAAAAAAAAAAAAGTATGAACAGACAGATTTCTGAAAAACCTAGAAAGACGTATATGAACTTATGCAAAGTGAAATGAACAGAACCAGGAAAACATCATGTACTGCATCAGCAACATTGTGTGATGATCATCTATGAATAACTTAGCTTTTCTCAGCACAATGATCCAAGCTGATGGACTCTGACTGCAGACTAAAGCAGCTTTTTTTTTTTTTTTTTTTTTTTTCATTTATCTTAATGTTTTTCATGGTATTTTTTTCCTTTTGATCCATTTCTTCTTTCAACAATTGTTGAATAATATGGAAATTATTTTACATAACAGCACATATATAAATTATGTCACACAGCAAGTTTTTTCTGATACAGGTTTCATTTCTCAACTATTTAAGAAACTAGGTTACATTTATAAAAATAAAGACCATTCCACAGTTGATACCTGGTCAAATAATATGGACAAGCAGCTTGAGAAGAAGAAATTAAAGACAAAATTGCTATAGTCACGACTGAAACAACTTTTGAGTTACAACCTCACACCTATCAGATTAGCCAGTCATAAGAAAGGAAAATGAAAAATGCTGGTAGTGCACTCTTGGTGGAGTTTTAAACTAGTACAACCATTCTGGAGAACAATTTGGAACTATGCCCAAAATTGTGCATACCGTTTGACATCCAGAATTACCATTACTATTATGTCCCCAAAAGACCGAAATGAAGGAAATGGATACATATGTACAGAAATCTTTATAGCATCTCTTTTTGTGATAGTGTAGATTGAAAAGTGAGATATAGTTGCAAAACAGACACAGGAACTATATGAACATAAACATGAAATACATCTTATACAAATAAACTGAAGTAAATAATTGAAGTAGTATTTGTTGTTCATGGGTAGGTAAAACCAATATAATAATTAAAATGACTATTTTAATTAATCTATTCAATATCATCCCAACTGGATTACTAAAAAAAAAAGTTCATTTGGAATAAAAAAAGGTCATTTGGAAACGAAAAAACTTCAAAGACATAAAGGAAGTAGATTCAACAGTATCAGACTTTTCACTATATTATGAAGCATTGTTGAAACAAAAAAGGATGTTTCTAATTATTTTAAAGTCAAATTTTCTTGTATAAATAAAACCTATGCAACCAAGGATACAAGGAATTCAGAAAATTGAGGGGGGGGAACTTTCATAAACAATCTCTCAGATAGGAAGTAATTGGGTTGGAATATTGCTGTAGTATAGGAAATAATGAGCTGGTTGATTTAGATTTGGACCTGTGAAGGAAGATGCTATCCACCTTCAGAGAAATAGAAGACTGCTGGAAATAATCATAGTGTTGAGGTTGGGAAAGAGGGGGGACTACAAAAGTCCCAGACCATTGTTGCGAGATGTCTCAAAAGAATTTTCAGGCTTGAACCCATTTTCTAGTCAAGGGACAAAGTTTTATTGAAAGTAATGTATACAAATTGGACTGAATTCTAAGGGAATCCAGTAAAGAAACAGAACCAAGGAGTCATTTTTATCCAGCTTCTATCACAGTTATGCTAATCAGCTAGGCTAAGCTAGGGAATCTATTATTGGCATATTAAATCTGTAGCCCAAGGATAGGGCTAGGAAGTAGTCTTCAGATTGAGGGGGTGTCATCTTTGAAATTTGATTATCACTGACTGACCACATCATCAGTCAGCAATGAACTCAGAAATAGTCTATTCAGAATCAGATAGATTAGGGGTAGGGGTTTCCTGAGGCAGACTCTAAAACCAAAAGTTTTAGGTTTTCATATTACATCAATAGTATGATCTTAATTATTTCTGTTTGTAGATATCTATGTATATATAATGAGGGAAAAGAAAGGGGGAACCCCATTTCTCAGCACGTAGATAATCCCATGAGGTGCAGTGTCTCCTGTAAAGTGAATTTACAGGCCCAAAAACCTAGATTGATAAATAAAAAGGTTTATTGTAGGAATTTGGAAGTAAAGTTAAGTTAGAAAGATGCCAGGGCCAAAGGTGGCCGCTGGGCGGGGCAGGAACCCTTACATGGCTGGAAGGATACCATGTGTTGGATGGGAGGGCTCCGGCTTGGCCCTTTTTATATCTAGAAGATGATGGGTGGTACCCCTAAGTTCTCAGAAGGCTTTTCAGTTAGCTCAGATAAGGTGAGGGCTGGGGGAAGCTGAGCTGATGGTAGGGCTGGGCCCGGATATTCAAAGGGTACCTTTGACCAGGATTTGTGAATCAAGGTCAGCCATGGGTTGGGCAATTAGAAAGGAATCTCAAACCCCCTCAGTTCCCCCCTTAAACAGTTGAGACTTAAATTCATTTAAGAAAAAAAAGAAAATATGGGACACTGTCCTTCCTTTAAGGAAAGGCTGAAGATTTTCTCCAAAGATCTTCAGAGTAGCGGGGTCCCCTCATCTTGTTCCCCCCTCAAACCATCGCCTCCAGATGCATGTGGGAAAAGGGGCATCAATCTCCTCTTTAACTGCTTCGAGCTGACAAGGGTCGTAGAGATTAGGGTTTCATGCCAGGAGGTGAGGTGTGAGGTGTGGGGGATGGCAGGGCATCGAGGAGGTGTCCCAGTCAGTTGTCCCCAGTCACTGTTCTCCAGGCTGAAAGGCCAGCTGAGAATCCAAAGTGTGAAGCCTAGAGAAAACAGATCTCGGGAACAGATTAAAAATGGGGTGTCATCCAGGGTAGAGAAGGTAACATTCAGGAGAATGGGACCTTTAGCAAGAAATGCATCAGGTCCCTTCTGTGGGCTGTTTGTCTGATAGCCCATCTAATTATCAAAGAGAAATAGGAGAAAATGCTGAGAAAAGATTATTTGTAGCCTAGCTCTTTCACCCTTAATTTCCAGGAAAGCTAATTTCTCTTGGGGTTGGGATTAACAGGTGTGGACTCTTCTGAGTCTTCAGGGGAGGCAAGAGGCCTTGATACCTAGTAGATTTAATGAACCACTGCTCTTTTGTAAGGCAGGGTCTAAGGATGGGTATATCCCCAATTGTCAGAGCTGCAGATCAAGATAAGAATGCAGTTTAAGCTCTTGGAATTGTTGGAAAAACTGCTGTTTTTCTTGAAGAGAGTTAGTTATTCAATAAGCAAAGATCCTGAATCTTTTCCTATCTAGTTTCCCCACTCTTTATGGAGGAGGGGTGAAAAATATTAGCATAGCCTACCCAGCTTACCAGCCCCTGAGGTGTTCTGGCTGTCCTGAGATAAAAGGGAAACAGGGCCAGACCTCAAATTCCTACCAGGGAGCAGGACGCTGGGGGGGCCAGTTCAACCCTTGTGGTGTTCTGTGATGGTGAGAAGTCAGTTCCTCCTGCTCGAATTCAGGACAGAGACTGGGGTCTTCTAAGGCTTAAATCTAGAAGAGATTTGCATTTAAAGGGCATCTCTGATTCTTTCTGAGTGTCTGGAGGCAGAGTTGCCCTGAGGAGAGAACTGAGAGTCTCAGATTAAGATAAAGGGAAACCAACAGGTGTTAGAAATTAATTTTGGTCTTACAGATCTCTATTAGTTGTCCGTTGTCCAGTAGCAGACAGATGACCAGACTAAATGCTTATTTGCCCAAGCATTTAGGATACAATGATTACATATAATCAGGCTGGAAACAGCAAGGTATGACATAATTGAATTGCATTAACAATTTCTATTGACTATTACTCTGATCTTAAAACCAGTTACATGAGAAAAAAAATGCAAGAACATAAATTCTAACCAAATATTTATCATAACCTTATATTGATAACAATAAGGAATTTGTCCCAATGAGTTCATATCCAAGTAGATATAAATCAGTTTGCTTTAAAATACCCAATGCAAATACAATCATATACAGAATGTCTAATTCCACATAAGAGAATTCAAGAAGTTAGCAGTTAAGCTTTTAGAAATAAATCCTACGGAAGTATGGATGGCATTCACAGAAACCCAGGCTAAGTTTGAATATTGCTCTTTTCCCAACCTTTTCGATTCAAAGGGGCTAGCTTTGCTGGGCGTGTCCTAACAGCAGGGAAGCCCTGTTAAGGTGGGTGGAGAGAGATTAGTTAATCTGTTCAGTGGAGTTTATTGAGAGGCAGTAACCAGACCCCAACTCTATAGCTTTCATTCCCTTTAGGCATCCCTAAAAGAGAGAGAAATACGACAAAAAAACTTTTATTTCGCCAGAGGTATGCCATGACGTCTCAATGAGCAATGTTTGGCTTGAACGTAGAGCTCCAGACAACGTCAATCAAGTCCCGGGAAATTGAGCTGTTTCACCTCTCTGATAGAGTGTGGGGGGTTTGTGTTACCTAATAGAGATGAGAGCAATATTGGAATTGATTTCTAGAGAGATGACATAATCAATGGAGACAGCATCTTGATAAGGCATTCACATAGCTTGGGATGGGAGAGGCATTCTGCTATTCTGAAACATAAGAACTTATCAAGTATTCTAATAAAGAGGCACAGGGAGGTTTTGCAGAACTAAAAGGCAGGGAAACTGAGTCAGGATAACTAGGAAAACTTGAGTCAGGACAATAAAACAAACCAGACTAAAACTAGAAAGTGCAAGGACTTTTGGCAAGGAGAAGTTTCTCCCCGATAACCCCAGAACTATTAGCATAGAACAGCACTTCTTATTCAGAGAGACACATGCCTCCTGTTTGAATCTCTGCAGTTGGAGGGCATCTCAGCCAGAGATGGGCAGTCTTTAGGTCTGTGGTCATTTGTGCATTTGACTCAGTGTCTGCTATGTAGCAGTACTCAGGCAGTCCTGCTACCCTGAGAAGGCACCCCAAGTCAGGGGCTCTGAGAGAGACAAAAAATGGAGTTTGAGAGCTTCATTCTCTCTCTCTCTCTCTCTCTCTAGGGAGGACAGATTTCTGAGTAAATTATGCAATTAGACCAAGACGGTCCACCCCAACCATTAGAGTTCTGATCTCGAAATGCTGAAATACTAATTAAGGAAATGGGGTAACAGGGGTGGAGAAACAGAGAGACTGCCAGTCCTAGGACAGGTGTCTGATTTTGATTGTTTTTAAAGAATAATCCCAAAGACTGAATAAGGGATTTCAAAGTTAAAACATAAGCTAGCCAATCATAGTCTAGCAAATTTTAAGCAAGGAGTAAAATAGTTTCCAATTTGGCCTGAACTGAAATAAAACATCAGTTTTTCCCAATTTCCTGACCAATTGAAATCTGTTTCCTTCCTCCCCTGTTTACAGAAATCATCCGATTATACATAACAGACTAGTAAATTTCCTGAAACTGCAATAGTAAACAGTTTTATGCAGCAATAGTTAAACAGGTTTATATAACTATTGCTATTTTCTCATATAGAACAATAGTCAAACAGTTTAGTGAGTCCCCCAGTTTTAACGAGAGGGCCCATCTTAAAACCTTTTCTGTGGAAGAGAAATCCCACGTGACCCCTCTCTACTCTGTTAGAAGAGGCAGAGGGAGGGGAAGGCAGCTAGCATTAATGCAGAGAATAGTGAGTCAAAGACAAAAGACCCTACCCCCACCCATCTTCTAGTAATTAGGGGGTGGGGGCGTTTGGGGCATTTAGAAAGGTCAGACCCTAATTCAAGTTAAGCGGCTCCTGAAGCAAGTTGGGGGTTGGGCGAGTAGAGAGAAAAGAACTGTTGCACAGCAGAACAGAGAAAGAATCTAGCGAGGCGCCAAATTAAAAGTAGTTAAGGAGTGTTTTTTTTTTTTTTTTTTTTTTAAATAGTTTCAATCTCTTAATTCTCCTCCCGCTGCAGCCAGGATGAGAAAAAGATAAAAGAAACTATTTTCACTCTCTTAACAATTAATTTGCCTGGATTCAGACTTTGTTCCCCAGCCAAAATTACAAAGATGTCCTTTCTGAAATGACAGCATGGCCAAAGCTGCATTTCAGAAAAGAAGCCCTTAATTATTAGCCATATATGGGGCATAGGATGCCAATCCAGAAGAATAGGAGAGAGCTGAGACAGAGAAAAAGGCTTGAGCAGCTAGTTTCTAGGCTTTAGAGAGCAAGTAAGTATGCCCTTAGGCTTTCAAAGAAAATGGGCAGTTTTAAAATCCAGCCTAGAGAGCATGGTTTAATGCAGGAAACCAAGTCCCATTTTAAAAGGTATGGGACAAGCTAGTTCTCTGAGAGCACTGGAAGTCATGGCTCCTTTAAGAGCCAGGTAAAAGCTATGGGAGGGTGTTCCTAGAGATCTTGAAAAGAGTCCCCAAATCTCCCCACTGTACCCCAAGAAGGGGACAGGATGGGAGCATTTAAATGGCAGGTTAAGCCACATGGGAGAGATTGGAAAAGAGAGAGGATGGGGGAAGGGAGAGATGTTATCTTACCCAGTGCTGCTTTGGTGGCAAAGGTGAAGGCTCACGCAGTTGGGTAGAGACACATCTCCAAATTTGCCTGATCCATTGACCATCTCCTTGTGGCTACAGCCTGACCACTACGGTGGAGTGTGAGAGGGGCTCAAATACAAATATTTCCCCCAGAAGAGATCAAGGAGACTACTGGCCTGGGACCCCGGAGAGGGATGGGGTCCTCAGAATGAACAGCCATATGGTGGGGGGAGGGGTGAAGAGAGACTCTCCTGTGTGTCGGAGTTGCAGCCTGTGGGCAGGCTTTTCTGGCGAGATAAAGGGATTAGAAATGCCTTGGCTCTAGAAGCGACTTCTAGAGGCAGAGTGAGATGAAAAAAGAAATAGTCTCCACGGGAGACTTTGTTCACACCCTAAACCTGGTCTGGGTGCCCTATGTTTTAGAGATAGAGTGAGATGAGGGTAGGAACACAGATATTCTTCCCAGAAGCTGCTTGAAACTGCTAAGGATGAAAATTGGTTCTAAGAGACCTGAAAAGGTTGTTAGTTTTCAGGGTAACAATTTTTGGGGTCCCTGGGCGAGCCACCAATTAATGAGGGAAAGGAAAGGGGGAACCCCATTTCTCGGTGCACAGATAATCCCATGAGGCGCAGTGTCCCCTGTAAAATGAATTTAAAGGCCCAAAAACCTAGATTGATAAATAAAAAGGTTTATTGTAGGAATTTGGAAGTAAAGTTAGAAAAATACCAGGGCCAAAGGTGGCTGCTGGGTGGGCAGGAACCCTTACATGGCTGGAAGGATACCATGTGTTGGATGGGAAGGCTTCTGCGAAGAGGGCTCTGGCTTGGCCCTTTTTATATCTAGAAGATGATAGGTGGTACCCCTAAGTTCTCGGCGGGCTTTTCAGTTAGCTCAGATAAGGTGAGGGCTGGGGGAAGCTGACCTGATGGTGGAGCTGGACCCAGATATTCAAAGGGTGCCTTTGACCAGAATTTGTGAATCAAGGTCAGCCATGGGTTAGGCAATTAGAAAGGAATCTCAACCCCCATCATATATACATGTTTAATTGTAGCCTTCTTGGGGGAGAGGGAAAAAATTAAGTAAAAAGTATACAGCAGAGAACAAAAGAAAACCAACAAGGAAGTAAAGAAAAGCTGGGTAGTTTTGAAAACAATAATATTTATTACATAGATTTTCTTGAAATGAAAATTTTGTGTTTTACATTAGAGCCTCTTCTGTGTTCTGCTGTGTACATGGCAATGTTATTGTGTTGGTTTTTTTCTTTTCTCAATTTTTATTTAAGTTTAAAATAAGAAAAAATATATTTAAAAAATAAAGTTGAAGAAAGTAAAACAAAAGAACGGAAAAAGAAAAGGAATACACTGAGGAGGAAAAGAAGATTAAGGCAAAATTATTTCATATAATCAGGGTGAACAAGTAGACATTCATACAAATGAGGAATGGGTTGAGGAAAATAATTGATACTTGGTGACTGATACCTCATTTTTCTATGACTGGTCAGAAGAAGGAAGAACATTTAAACACACATATTCATTTGGGTACAGAAATAGATTTAGTTCATTAAGGAAATGAGAAGGAAAAGGGGAGAAATGGAGAAAATGGGAAAGAGGATAGATAAAGAGAAGGATTAATCCTTAGCAACCAAACTCTAATAATGTATAAAAACATTTATAGCTCTTTTTAATGTGGCAGAAAAATAAAAATAAAAATTTGAGGAGGTACCCCAAAATTGGGGGAACCAAGAAAGAGTTCTTTTAGGCCTCCATTATAGCACAGCAATTATCAAAACTAGTTGGTATTACTTTAAAAATAGAGTTAAATCAATGGAACAAACTAGATAAGGGAAGATTAGCAATAATATAATTTAATAACATGTTTGGTAAAATTAGAAAATATAAATTATAATAAGTGAAATGAGCAGAACCAGATCACTGTACATAGCAACAATAATATTATGCGACGATCAATTCTGATGAATGTGACTCTTTCCAACAATGAGATGACTGATGCCAGTTCCAATGATTTTGTGATGAAGAGAGCCATCTACACCCAGAGAGAGGATTGTGTGGATCACTACATAACCTTCTCACTCTTTTTGTTGTTTGCTTGCATTTTGTTTTCTTACTCATTTGCTTTCTTCTTTTGATCTGATTTTCCTTGTGCAGCAAGAGAGTTGTATAAATAAGTTTACACATATTGGATTTAACACATATTTTAACATGTTTAACATATATTGGGTTGCCTGCCATCTAGGGGAGAGGGTGGGGGGAAAGAGAGAAAATCTGAAACACAAGACTATGCAAGGATCAATGTTGTCAAATTATCTGTACATATGTTTGAAAATAAAAAGCTTTAAAAAGAAAAAATAAAATATAAATTACATAGAAAAAGCTAATTTCTGGGAAAACTAGAAAGCATTCTGGTAGAAATTAGGCTTGAACCAATACTTTACACCATATTCTACAATACACATATTAATATTAACAATCGTTTTTTTTTTAATTACAAGAGAAATAGACTAAATACCTCTCACAGTTAGGTGTGGTCGATCTATTCTTAACCAGAGACAGAGAGAATTACAAAAGATAAAATCATAACTAAGATTGCTTGAAAGTGGAAAAACTTCTGTTCTGACAAAATTAAGGCACTAGGATTAGAAGTGGTTGAATGGGAAACAAATAGATTGAGTAATTGAGTGATTAGAATGTTGGGATTAGAGTCAGTATGTATATTGAAATTTCTAGATATGAGGAAAGAGTTGAGGAGAAAAAAATGTGCTAGACTCATTAAGGAAAAAAGGGGGGTGATCTAGATGTTGATAACAAATACTAGGATTTTGGATAATAGAGATTAATTGCATTGTGTGGAAAGAGTACCTCCCCCTCCTTAAGTCAGTTGGAAAGTTGTCTTAAATAGGCAAAAAGGAATGTATTGTTTTCTCTTGAGAAAGCTCACACCCAGTGTCTACTAAAAAATGGTGTTTTCTAGAGAGTGTAAAGGTGAACAATTCTCAGCAACTTTATATAGACCCTAGAGCAGAGTCCCCACATATCCCCTGGCTCTTCTGAGTTTACTAAAGAATTTACCTCAGCAAAAACAAAAATAAAAATCTTGAAACAAAGATATTTGCTCAACTAGGAGGTAGACTTATAGTCTTGTCCTTCCTGCATCCTGAATCACTAGGTCAAGTGTTGTACAAGAATATGAGGGAGCTTCAACAGTGGAAAGAACAAGAAGTGTTCCTTTTAAGTCTCAGGCCAACACTCCTATTACAAAAGTCAGTCTCTGCCCTCAAGAAGCTTACATTCTAGGAAGGGAAGATAACCTACACCCTTGATTCTTCTTTGATATCTTTATGGGTTTCAGTTTTTGTAATTTAAGTTTCATTTCTCCAATTTAATTTTCTTAACTGTGGAAACCAAACAAATGCCCATCCATCCTCCACAGCATGAACTTTAAAGGAAGAAAGGTTACTGAATGATTAAAGTAGGGAGAGAACCTGAAAGTAACAATAGGAAGAAAGAAATATTCCAACTCTCCCATCTCAACCATTGAACTGAGAGAATGGATGAAGGTGCGGCCAGTGTTGGAAAGAGTGGCCAGGAATACTATGTCACCTGAAAGGTGATGGATATCTGTAATAGCTGGAAGATGGAGTAAGAGGAAAAGATTTAGAATGAAGGGATGTTTGATACCTGTGGAATAGACATTCCCGGAAGCATAATGGAAGGAGAGGATGAACTTGATTAGCACCTTGGGGAGGGTTGAAACAGATGGAATGAAGAATCCAGAATGGAGCAGCATAGAGAATGAGGTTTGAAGGATGACCTACAGGGGTTCATAATTATTGTTTAAGTAATTTTGCCCAAATGAGGCTTAAAATCAGCTGGAGATTGGATTTAAAACTATGCTCAAAGGGCTATAAATCTCTGCATGCCCTTTGAACCAGGAGTGTCATTACTGGATCTATTTCCCAAAGAGATTATAAAAGAAAGGAAAAGACCCACATATGCAAAAAAAAAAAAAAAATGTTTGCAGCAACTTTTTTGTGGTGGCAAGAAATTGGAAATTAAATTGATGCTTATCATTTGAGGGATGGCTGAATAAGTTATGTATATAAATGTAATAGAATATTTTTGTTCCATAAGAAATGATGAGCAGGTAGATTTCAGAAAAGCCTGGAAAACTTTCATGAAGTAAGCAGAACCAGGAGAACATTGTATAGCAAGATTATGTGATGATCAATTATAATAGACTTAGCTCCTTTCAGCAATACAGTGATCCAATACAGTTCCAATATTCTTGGGTTGAAATTCTTATCCAAAGAGAGAACTATGGAGTCTGAATGTAGATTGAAGTATACTATTTCCACCTCTGTTTTTGTTTTGTTTTCTTTTTCATTCTTTTCTCTCTCTTTTTTTCCTTTTTTTCTCTCTCATGGTTTTTCCCTTTTGTTCTAAAACATTTTTCCTTCATAATATGGCTAAGATGGAAATATGTTTAAAATGATTGTACATGTATGATCTACATCAAATCACTTGTCATCTTTGGGAGGGGAAGGTAGAGAAAGGAAGAAAAAAATATGAAACTCAAAATTTTCCAAAAATGAATGAAAACTATCTTTACCTGTAATTGGAAAAATGAATTACTATTGTTAAAAAAATTAATTGAGAAATATTTAACCAAATAAATAAACACAAAATAAAATATAATGTTTTAAAAAAAACCAAGAAAAATATTTTTTGGAGAAAAGAAACTTTTTCTGGAGGCTGGAGATACATGAGATGGAAGGCACAGCTGTGGGCCCCTGTTTCATACTCCTTCCCTTTTCAAGGCTGGAGCTTAAGCTAAAAAAGTTATAGCAAAAAATAGAGTCTAACTTGCACAGTAAGAAATGGAAGTCCCTCTCTCTAGTGACTTTCCTGTTCCCTCAAGAGATGGGCACAATAGGAGATGGAAGAACTAAAAGAAAGCATAGAAGGTTCTCCACATCACTATAGGGAGATCAAAATGGCTACAGGAGATGGGGGTTGCCTTGTGCTGGTACAAATGGAAGTCAGCCTGGCCTGGCCTGGCCTCTTGCCATTTTGATCTCCTGGCCTCAGGGGACACAGATAGAAGGAGATAAAGTTAATTTGGTTAAATGAAGGTCTGGCTTCTTTTCTTGTGCACATATTCCAGAACTTCTTAAATTTTTTTCATTTGTGGCCCCTTCTGAGAAATTTTTATGTGACCCTATATACGTGGATATGTAAGTTATACAAATCAAACATTTACTGATAATCATAATTTGGCAATCCCCATATTCAGTTATGGGACCTCACATAGAATCACAACCCACAGTTTAAGAAGCTTGGATTTTTTTCTACCTATCAGACCATTTTTCAGTTTCCTTTGCTAGTTCCTCCTTCAAGATTATGCCCTTTAATCATCAGTGTCTCACTGGGTTCTATCCTGGGCCTTCTCCTTCTCTACTAAGTGATTGCATCATTTCCTATGCATTGAATTACCATCTCTGCTATGTTGATGACTCTGGAACCCACCTATTCTGCCTTCACCTATCTGCTAACCTTTAGTCTGTCATCTGCTTCCTTTCATATATCTCAAACTGGATTTCCAGCAAATATCTTAAACTCAACATGTACAAAATTGAATTAGTATCCTTTCCCCTTTTACCTTCCCTATTACTGTAGAGGGCAACATATCCTTCTAGTCCCTCAATCTGTGAGTCATCTTCACTTTTTCACTATCCCTCTACTCTCTTTCCCCCATAACCAAACTTGATTTTACCTTCACAACAGCTCTTAAATATGCTTTCTTCGCTATTCTGTCATTGCTACCACTCTATGCAGAACCTTGTCACTTAGTGCCTGGATTATTACGATAGCCTATCTGTTTCAGATCTCTTTTCATTCCAATATAATCTTACATTTGGCCACCAAAGTAATTTTCTGAAATTGCAGGTCCAACTAAATCACTCTTCTCCTATTCCAAGAAACTCCAGTAGCTCCCTATCACTCTCAGTAAACTCTCCTGTTTGGTACTCAAAGCCCTTCTGCTCTTTCTTGTCTCCTTAACACCTTATTCCCTTGTACTGTTCCTTTTTGATTCATGACACTGGATGTTGTTCCATGAACTAGGCACTTTTTTTTCTCCCATCCCTGGAATAAGCTTCCCTCCTTCTCCTACCTTCTTTTCTGATGTCCTTTAAAATCCCTATCTTCTACAGCAAAATTTTTTCCAGTTCCTATTAATTCTAGTGTCTTCTCTTTTTAAATTATATCTTATAGATCCTGTATATAATTTGTAATTATTTCTTTATTGTCTTGCCCATTAATTGTGAGCTCTTTTTTTGCTTCTTTTTATACCCCCAGTGTTTTCCACAGGGCTTGGCACAAAATAGGCAATTAATGTTTATTTACTGATTGAGGATTTCCATAGAGCTCTGGCATTGTTGAGGCAATTAGTCTGAAGAATTGCAGTGAATAAATTTCTGGGCCTGGAGTCAGGAAGATAACAGTTCAAAATCCAGCCTCACACACTAGCTGTGCCACCCTGTACAAGTCACATAACCTCTGTTTGCCTCAGTTTCATTATCTGTAACATGGAGAAAATGATATCTTGTAGAGTTTTTTGTGAGGATCAGATAAGATAATAATTGTAAAGAGCTAGCACACACTAAGTGCTATGTAAATATTAGCTACTGATAGTACTAGCACTACTAGTGTTGCTGCTACAACCACTATCACTACTGATAAGAATATTGACCACATTCTGGGTCCAGAAACTTTATCCTTGGTGGAAGGTGGCAAAGATGGTAGGTAACTCCCATAGATCTTATTGCAGCAGAAGTTATACAGTAAATATGGCACATGTACTTTAAAAAAAGACCTGAAGTTTGCTTATGGATATGAGCATGACAAAGCTTGCAAGTTGTGAGTTATTGTGATGTGAGGTAGCTTTTGTCTTCTGTCACAGGTAAAATCAAGCATAAACAAACAATATACTCAGATTAGTTCCTAGTTTATCAATTGCATTGGAACAAACTTTGAAGTATTAAAAGATTTAAAGCAAAAATGACTATAATCTTTTTTTAGTACTTCTTACCCTTGCCAGATTCTGGCTAATTAATTTATCATCATCTAAGATATTTTGCAATTCTTATTTCTGGATTTTATTATTAACTTATTTTAAAATTTCATATATTCCAAATAATCTAGTGTCTTGCAGAAAATACAGTGTGTTTAATACTTATGGGGCATGGCACAAAAGGAAACAGGAAGCAGGAAGTCATGAAAGTTTTTTGATAGCAGAGAAATTAAAAAATTTTTAGGACTGAAATGCTATACCTCTTAATAAAATCAGTTTGTAATAATGAGTAACCCATCTTTTGATTCAACAATGAATTCATATATGGAATCTTTTTTTTGTTTCTTTTAAATGTAAATACAAAAATAGAAAAAGAAGAAAAAAACATTGCCATGTACACAACAGAAAATAAGAGTATTTAAAATGAAAAGCAACAAATTTCTATTTCAAGAAAACTTATATAATAAATATTACACATTATGTTCAGAGCTATTTTTTTTTTGCTTCTTTATAGGTTTTCTTTTGTTTCTCTGTGCACTTTTTATTTTACTTTTTTTTCCCCCTCACTTTGCCCCACAAGAAGGCTGCAATTAAGTACAGATACACCCATTCCTCCACATACACATATACATATACATATATAGATAACTATTCACATATACACATCTGTTCATATGTATATATGTAAGGCTGTAAAGTGCTTGTTTGTCCTATTTCTCAGAGACAGATTCTTCTCTTGTATTGTTCAAATAAACAGCAGCCTAGGGGGGGAAAAAAAAAAAACAGGGGCTTCCATATTAGAAGTTTCCTAGAACAATAGTATGTTCTTAGATGGCAATACAGAATGTGACTCATAATTGATTATTGATCTTTAGCAGCTGGGCCCTAGTTAAGAAAGAATAAGATATTATTGTAATCCAGCTGTGGCCTTGTTAAAATTTGGTATATTAATGTTATTTTTATGTTGCTTTTTAGTTCATTTCTATTTTTACAAATGTACTGACATTCTATAGCTGTAGGAAAAGATTTTTAGATAATCTGTTAATTTTTTTCTATAAACTTTTTATTCAATAAAAATCTCAAAATAATCTTCCTAATAAGAAAAACTAAAAATGCTACCTCAGAAGAGAGTTTATTTCCTTTTCTTCTCCTCAGCAAACTTTTTTTTTTTTTTTTTTTTTAAAGAAGAGAGAGTTTGGATTTTTTTTTTTTTTCATAGTGGACAGAAAGAAATGCCAAGGCATATAGGCCGGAAGACAGCTAATAGGAAGTTCAGCCAAAAAAAAAAAAAAAAAAAAAAAAAAAGATTAAGCAGATTGTAGGAGGAAGAAGGAGAAATAGCTTAATGGTGAGAACAGGTAACAAAAAGCTCTGAGAAAGAAGGAAAAAAAACTTAGGGAAATTCAGTTGGAAATTTTAAGAATATCGGCTTCATTTAGAAAATTTTATGGTACAAATAGAGAATAAAATAAAGGAACTAACTGTAAAGTAACACCTAGGGGTTTTTACCATATGATGTAACTAAACTGTGTCAAGGAAGTAAAAAATCAGTATCTGGCTAACTATTTACATACAAAGGCAGGAAACCAATAAAATATGTGAAGGAGAGGAAGGGAAATGATGCTTGATGTTAGCAACTATGCTGACATAAAATAAAACAAACCCTGATGGTTTATTTTATTTAGGCTTTTGATTTTAAAGTCCAACATAAGTATTTTTTAGTGAATAAAAAAATGGACTTTTCCCAAAATTATGGAGGAAGGCAGAGTACCTTTTTCATGTTGCTTTATGTTGCTAAGCTTCAGCCTTTCTACCACCTTTTTAGAGCATCATTGTCACATACCAAGAGTATTATAAAAGTTAATGAAATGCTGTATGTTAAAGCAACCTGGCAAAGAGGATACGATGGTATATTTAGAGAATCCTAAAGAATCAACTAAAAAACTACTAGAAATAGTTTAGCAAAGTTGCAGGATATAAAATAAACACACAAATTATCAGTATTTATATATATATATATACACACACACACACACACACACACACATATATATATATATATATATATATATATATATATATATATATATATATATAAGCCCAACAGCAAGAGATAGAGAAATCCCATTTAAAATAACTGTGGACATTACAAAATATTTGGGAATCTGCCTGTCAAGACAAAGCCATGAAACTATATGAACATGATTATGAAACATTTTTCACACAAATAAATAAAATAAAGTTAGATTTAAACAATTATAAAATTTGGGAAGGCTGAGCTAATATAATAAAGATGACAGTTCTATCTAAATTAATCTACTTATTCAGTTCCATGCTAATCAAACTGCCAAAAAAATACTTTATGAAGCTAGAAAAAAATAGCAAAATTCATCTAGAACTACAAAAATCAAAAATATCAAGGGAATTAATGAAAAAAAAGTGCAAAGAAAGGTGGCCTAGCTATACTAAACCAACAACTGTATTGTAAAGCAGCAGTCATAAAACCCATTTGATATTAACAGATAGAATAGTGGATCAGTGGAATAGGTTAGGTACACAGTGATCAATTACTATAGTAATTTAGTGTTTGATAAATCCACAGACTCCAACTTCTAGGATAAGAACTCAGTATTTGACAAAAATTGCTAGGAAAACTGGAAAATAGTATGACAGAAACTGGATATTGGCCAGCATTTTTTGTCTAATCCAAGATAAAGATTGAAATGGATTCATGATTTAGACATAAAGGGTAATATTATAAACAAATTAGTAAAACAAAGGATAGTTTAACTGTCAGATTTGTGGAGAAGTGAGAAATTTGTAGCCCATGAAGAACTAGAGAACATAAGATTACAAATCATTCTTCAGTTGATAAATGGTCAAAGGATATGAACAGTTTTCAGATAAAAATATTAAAAGCCATTTCTAGTCATATGACAAAATACTGTAAGTCCCTATTGATTAGAGAAATGCAAATTAAAACAACTCTGAGGTACCACTACAACCTCTCAGATTGGCTAAGATGACAGGAAAAGATGATAAATGTTGGATGGGATGTGGGAAAACTGGGACACAAATGCATTGTTGATAGAATTGTAAAATGATCCAGCCATTCTGGAGAACAACAAAGGCTATCTAACTGTGCATACCCTTTGATCCAGCAGTGTTTCTACTGGGTCTGTATCCCAAAGAAATCATAAAAAATGGAAAAGGACCCATATGTGCAAAAATGTTAGTAGCAGCTCTTTTTGTAGTGTCAAGGAACTGGAAATTGAGTGGATGCTCATCATTTGGGGTTATTCATGGCTGAATAAGTTATGGTATTTGAATGTAATGGCATATTAATAGTTGTATAAGAAATGATCAGGATGATTTCAGAAAAGTCTGGAAAGACTTGATATGAAATGATGCTGAGTGAACTGAGCAGAACTGGAGAACATTATACCCAGTAACAAGATTATGTGATGATCAATTGTGATGAATTTAGCTCTTCCCAACAATTGTGGTGATTCAAAGCAGTTCCAATAGACTTGTGATGGAAAGACTGCATCCAATAAGAAGTAGGGAGACTGAATATAAATTGAAGTATAGTATTTTCACCTTTTTATTTGTTTGCTTGTTTCTCATGGGTTTTTTCCCCTTTTGGTCTGACTTTTCTTTCACAACATGACGATTATGGAAATACATTAAAAAGGATTACAAATATTTAACTTTTAAAATGTGTATTTATACACACATTTATATGTATGTAGCAAAAACACATACAATTCAGTATTTTAAAAATCACGTTACATAATAAAATCATGCCCAGTTACTAGTTCTCTCCAAGTTTGTTTTATAGTTACTTTTTACTTTATACACACATGTTTGTATGTGTGTATATAGCTTCTCTCCTGTTAGGAAAAAGGGTGACAGTGTCAAGAGCTACAGAGAGGTCAAGAATGATGAATATTGAGGAAAGGCCATTAGATTTGGCAATTAATTGATCATCGATGTCTTTGGAAATGCTTCCACTGAATGATGAAATCAGAAGCAGGGGTGTGCTGGTAAATATTTAGCAACTGGCTTTCCAAAAATTCAAGCCACAGGTGATTGAAGGCAATTCCAATAGTCTGGGGATAGGAAATGTATTGTATGTATTTAGGAAAATAAGACACTATTGAGAAAAAAAAAGAGCAAGGTGAACATTTATGTTAAATCTAAATCATTAACATTTTTTTCCATCACTTTCTTAAGTCTGGACAATCTATAAAGCAATAAACAAATCCCTGATTTCAGTCTTTGCTGGTTTATGAGTGTAAATACACTCAAAATTAACAATGGAGAGCTAATAGGAGATGGTTCTATTATTCACCTGGTTAGATGTTTGATTGAAAAGAATTAGAAAGAAAATGAGAGAATTGGAAGTGAAAGTATTGTTTATAGACAGCCTCCTCAAGGAATTTAGTTACACAAAGGAAGAGACATACTAACAGATAGCTATTAGGAATGAATAGATCAAGTGAGAGTTTTAGTTTTTTGAGGATGAGATCTGTGTGGATGTGGACTTGATTGCTATGTTGGTTAGTTCTCCTGATCTGCTTTTTTCCCCCTTTTTTGTTGTTTTTTTGTTTGTTTGTTTTACAAAGGATAGCTCTAAGTATTGAAATGGGAAGGGATATACTTGCAGATTAATGTAAAAGCTTAAAGAGGTCACTTTTAAGAATGTTTATTTTTATAAAACTATAACAAGAAGAAGCAATTCTGAAGAATCAAGGAAGATCCCATGCAATCTATGATGACTTTCTGAATCAGACCTGATTCAGTTCAGTATAGTTTAATGCCCAGAATGAAATAAAAAATTCAGGCCATGTAAAATATACTGAAAGGAATATTACAAAGCAATAGCATGGAAAAGGATATTCAGCATAGATCCGGTATTGGTTGGATTTAGCTCCCCCTTCCACGTTTGCCACAATGGTGTTTCCAGTCAGGATATTTTGATTTGAGGACAAGTGGAAAGTCCATCACACCTGAATAATATAGACTGTTATGCTAAAATTTTACTCCTTAGAAACTTAGAAGCTACAATCAACAATTTGAGCCCTAATTTTTGTACTAATTAAATCATGGGGATGGTTTCATTGCTATTTTTTTCTCCAAAATTTATTTTTGGAGAATTTTTTATTTTTACTTTTTCTAATACATATAAAAATAAAAGATGGATCTTTTTTGGGGGGGGGTGGCATGAGGGGACAATTGGAATTAAATGACTTGCCCATTGTCACACAACTAGCGTTGTGTCTGAATCCAGATTTGAAGTCAGTTCTTCCTGACTCCTAATGTGCCATGTAGCTATCCTCATTCTTCTTTTAGAGGAGAAAATCGACCTATGTGAAATCTTACTATGTGTCTAACCAAATTAGTCATAAATGTTTCTCCTACCACAAAGAGATACTGCTTCTTTGGTTACATGATAAAGAACAAATTAAGAAGAGAAATATAAGATATACATTTTTGCTATGGGTATTTTGAGAAAAGCAAACTTACAAAGAGCAAAACTGAAATATAAAGGGTAGAGAGTATCTAATTGTTTGGAAAATAAAGTTTAAAATAAAAACATAAGTTTTTTTAAATAATTATTTTGCTGAATGAGTAAATCCATTGCTTTTCTATTTTCCATGAATATAAACCAAAAAGTACTATGTTGTTTGTTTGTTTTTTTTTTTTTCAAAGGCGCGGCAACAAGCTCAATTACGACATCAAATGGCAGAGGAAAGCAAGGCAGATTACTCATCCACTCTTCAGAAGTTTAATCATGAACAGCATGAACATTATTATACTCACATACCAAGCATTTTTCAGGTAAAAACAGCTGTTTGGTTTTGTTTTGTTTTTTAGTCATTTCACAGTTGTGACTGTGACTTACAAATCACCATAATCCAACATTCCCACTAAACCAAATCTTTTTTTTTTTTTTTTTTTTTTTTTTTTTTTTTTTTTTGTCCTGGGGCAATTAGGATTAAGTGACTTGCCCAGGGTTACACAGCTAAGGCATCTGAAGCCAGATGTGAACTCAGATCCTTCTGACTTCAAGGCTGGTGGTCTTATCCACTACAACACCTAGCTGCCCCTAAACCAAATCATTTTTTAAAAATTAAGTAGCATATAACATTGATGTTGAAAAGTTTTTAATTCTAAGATTTTCAAGGAATAATTAGTGATGCACCAAAGATCTATTTAAAAATATATCCTTTAGAAAAGATTTAAGGTTTTTAAACATAAGAGTTTATCAATCTTAACGATTAATAATATATTGATTTTCTTCCTGATTTACTTAGTTTGAGAATCCCCATTCTCTCCTTCAGCATTTTAAAACATTCAGAGATATGAAACTCAAGTATAGGTTGACAGTCAATTCTTTCATTTTGTTGTGGTTCATTTTTACTTAAGTAGGAATATTACAGAAAATTAATAGTTTTATAATAGATTTGTTAAAGAAATAGCAAACTTCTGTTTCTTATTGCAGACCTATGTGGCCCTATATAAACTATGCCAACACTAACAATAAAACATTTCTCCAGATGGAGAGAACATGGATTTTATTTCAATCACAGTAGAAGTAGTAGCAGTTATTCATATGAAAATGAACTTTTCTTATGCTTCTCTATTAGACAAGTTGAAAGTAATAATGTAATGTGTTCAAAATAAAGCATCATTGATATTGAAATTTTAATACCATCATATATGGATGGGCATAACCTATTAAAAAAATCTATGAAATATGAAAGGTAATGATATTTTTAGACCATCTTTTATTCTCTAAAGCAGTGGGGTCAAATTCAAATAGAAATGGATTCCTGCTAATTGTACATTGACTCAGGGAGTTTGGTAGAACACAGTTTCTGAGTTTGACACTTTCTGAAAAGCATGTTCAATATTCAGATACAATTAACTGGTCATTGACTCTTTAATTTAACCTCTTTATCTCTGAAGAATATCTTAAATGTTTCCATCCTGTGAAATAAAGTTTTCTTAAATCCTAGAAAATTATATAAATTAATCACATACAAAATATAATGTTTCAGAAAATACAAGAGATGGAGGAAAGGAGAATAGTCAGAATTGGTCAATCAATGAAAACTTATGCTGAGGTGGATCGTCAGGTGATACCAATCATTGGGAAATGTCTGGATGGAATAGCAAAGGCAGCTGAATCTATTGATCAGAAAAATGTAAGTCTTGAACCTTGGTTATAAAGCCAATAAGGTGTTTCAGTGTGTGGTAGTTTTATTATTTTAAAAGTGTTTCCCAAACTCTGTGCTTCTGTATATAGGAAAACATTGGGGAAAGTGATATATACTCTACATTTTTAATCAGTATGCAGTATTTTATCATTCTGATTTATAAGAATGAATTATTTAGAGTGCCATGAAAAGCATTACTTTTTCACAGTTTAATGTATAAATCATTTTTATTTTTCAGAAAATATATTATCTTTGTTTATTTTATTTAAATTATCAAATTAGAGTCATTTTTTTGTCATATGTCTTTAATTGCTTTTTTGCTAATTTGCAGAGGCTTGCTATTGTTGCAATTAGATTAAATTACAAACAATAGTTCACTTCAGTTTTTACTAATATTTGTATTTCAATGTTGGAATAATTATCACTTATGCTATTTAATTTTTTTTATTCTCATAGTATAAACATATAAAGACATTACTTTTTATATGTAGGGCAATTTCCTAAGCTTTTTTTTTTTTTTTTTTTTTTTTTTAAAGAATACTTTCTCATACTCAAATTAGATAAGAAGATATAGCTCCTGGGAGAGGAGAGGCCAATTCTCTTTAGCAGTATTTAAAATACCTAGAATTTATATAAAATAAAGTAATCCCATAATATTTCCAAAGTAAATCCAACAATAGGTGAGGGACTTGCTTCTTGAGGTAGAGGGAAAATACTTTTAAGGGACAAAAGAATAAAAAAAAAAAAAAAGAGCTAAAACTACTGGTTAGGATAGAAGGGACAGTGCCAACTGAACACAGAAAAACGTGAAACTATCCAATCCTTTGTGGTTCTCTCTTTTCAAAAAAATGATCTTTGCATTGGAAGTGATTTAATTAAATTGATGAACAGGGAGCTGATACAGAACACAAAGAAAGAGGTAAATGAAAGAATATCTGGTTGTCCATGATGAATTAATGTCAACAGGCCTATATGAATCCTCAGAACGAGCCATGAGAGTGTTAAGCTGTTGTTAGTGATACTTGAAAGACCTTGGAAATTGGGAAATGTCCTTCCCAGTTTTCAAAACAGCAAAAAGGACACAGTCCACAAACTAGAGAGCAGTAAGCTTTACTTCCATTCCTGAGAAAGTTCTAGAATGAATCATTAAAGAGATATTGAACATCTCAAAAAGGAAGTAGTATTTACAGAGGGCCAATATAACTTCATCAAGAACAGGTCATGCCAGACTACTTCCTTTTTTGATAGGGATATTAAATTTGACCCAGAGGAAATTGTTGATAAAATTGACTTAGATTTTAGCAAAGCATTCATAAAGTGTCTCATGCTATTGTTGTGGAAAAGTGGTAAGAATATAGACTAGATAGTAAGAGAGATGGATTTTTGAAGCTGGTTAAATGGCTTGAGTTCAAATAATTATTTTTAATGGTTTTTAACAGAAATCATCTTGCAGGAAGACTCTAGATGAGTGTCAGTAATCTGTACTTAATCTTGTGCTGGTTGTCATTTTTATCAATAATTGGTATAAAGTATAGATGGAATGCCCCTTCAGTCTGTAGATAACACAAATCTGGGAAAGATTGGTTACTCATTATTAGTATCCAAAAAGTTACTGACAGGTTAGAACATAATAAGATGACATCCAGTAGGGAAAAAAAATTTAGTCTTACACTTGGATTAGAAAAAAACAAAAGTTTGCAAGAAAAGAATGAGATAGATAGGTATGGTGAGGTGGCAGTTTGTGTAAAATAGATATTGGGGTTTTAGTGAACTGCAACCTCTATGAGTCAGTAGGCTTACATGCTATCATTCTAGTATGCTTTGGAACTGCATTGGAATGCTATAGCTTCCATGAATAAGGAAGTGTTTGAAGGGACCTTAGAGACTATTAAGGTTAATCTGATTTTATATATGAAAAAACTGAGACAGATATTAGCACCTTACCCAAAGTCATACAGCTAGTAAACGTTTAAGGATATAATTTGAATTTAAATCGAATTCATTTCAGTTCTGGATGTTTCATTTTAACTAGGACATTGGTTACTGAGAAGAGTGATCAAATAATGAATGGTTTTGAGTTTACATCATTGCAAGATTGGTTAAAAGAATTTAGGAATTTATATAGGAAATGAGAAGTCTATCTTCAAGTATTTCATATGGAAAAGATGATGATCAATCTGTATAGCTGTCAACATGATACCTCTTCTCATCCCTTAAAGGTGATCTGTCAGCTAGTCTAACTTGCTGGCTTTCTGAATTAGACCTTGACTGAGGAGTGACTTAAGCAGATAGAAATTTGGGAGCATGATTGGAAGAAAATATAGTCTATGAGTGATGGAATTAGTAAAGACAGAGTGACAAAGGGGGGAAAAGCATAATTTCATTTGCCTGAAATGTAGCCTTTTAATGGGAATTCAAATTGTAGAAAGTCTTGAATCCCAGAATCAGGAACTTATTTTATAAGCAATGGATACTGAAGAAGATCTTTGAGTAGCAAAGTGACAAAATCATATTCATGCACTGGAAATAATATTAATGAAGTAATATAAAGGAAGGATTGAAGAAGGCTCCCTAATGGAAGCAGGAAGACCAGTTAGTAAACTATTATAGTTCTCTAGGCTGTAGACATAGGAAGAGAAAAGGAGTTGAAAGAGAACTGATCAGAGATAGAGTTTGCAGAGTTAAGATTTAACATATTCTGGCAACTGATTGAATATAGATGAGGGAAAAGGAAAAGAAACTTGGGAAACTTGACAGTAACACTGTTAGGAGAAACAGAGAAGTGGAGGATTTTTGAGATTAATTTAATTTTGTACATGAATTTGAGATGTTAGAGTTATTATATTCAGTACAAATTAAAGTATTGGACTGTCTCTGATAAAAAGTTAGATACTGATTTTGAAAGTTAGATAGAAATACTGATTTTGGAGGCAGCCAAAGTTATCAGAGTAGTTGAATTCACCAATAAGGAGAGACAAAAGAGGTTCAAGGTAGTGATCACCCTGATTTAAGAGGAAGAGAGAATGATGAGTTAACTAAGAAAACAAGGAGTCTTAAAGAAGGGAAAGAATCATGAATGATCAGTTTTGTGGAAAGCAAAAGAGAAAAGGTTTGTCAAGTATTTCTGAGGAAGAAATATTAAGAGAATGAGGATGGGGGAAAAAGGTAATAGGACTTAAAGATTTTTTTTAAGGTTATGATTATTATTAAAGATTACTGCAAAGAATTATTTCTGTTCATTGTTGGATGGAAGCCAGAAACACTTAAACGACTTAAGGATTAAGTAGATTGTGAAGTGACAACAAATGTAAACTATTATTATTTGTAGAAGTTTTTGGAGGAAAAAGTTAGAACAATCAGTCACTGGTCAAAGAAAAAATTGTTATTTTGTTTTAAAATAGAGGACATGAACATTTTTGTTAACTGAAGAAAGGAATGAAGCTGGTAGCAAAATAGACCCAAAAAGGGAAATGGATAAGAATGGTGAGAAGCTTAATAGAAGGTTTAGAATCAGTTTTATTCAATCTCAATAAGGTGATGGGATTCTTCTATTGTTGAGATGTCAGATATACAGTCAAGCAGCCTATATTCAGCCTACAACATTCTTTAGTGGGCCTAAATAAGATTAAAATGTAATTGGTAAATCTTTAATAAATGCAATTACAACAAAACATAGATGATGTTAATACCTGATTTTCTGCTCCTATAGGGACTTTAATATATGATTTAGTGGCTTCATTTCTATTTGAGTTTGTCACCACTGATTTATTTATTAGATGTTGCAGGGAATAGAGTTAGTGCTTGAAGGTTTAGAATAGCCATTGTGTGACATAGAAAACCAGAGGCTATAGGTTCAAATCTTAACTCTGCTTACTTCCCACATAGCTTCTCATAGCTTCAGTTCCCTCAGTTATAAAATAAGGGAGTTGGATTAGATGAGAGTTCCTCTCTAGCAAAAAACAATAACACTCCCCCACCTCCTTCTACAAACAAAAGAATAAAAGGATTACTAGATATCCAGGACAGCCCAATTGAAGTTGGGATAGATAGTGGAATTTTGCAGGAGATTCATTCCACTTGATTTCAGATCCACACAAGTATTTACACAAGTATCTACACAAGACAGCTTATGAGTTGCACAGCAGGAAAATGAGCAATAGGAATTATACTTGGCGCAAGAATATTGAGGTTGTCAAAAGAATTCAAATATGGAAAAAGGGAAGGTGTTGAAGTGCTAAGAATTTCAAGATTAAGCTGAGCAGAATTTGTATATTCAAAGAATGGGAAGAACTAAGGAATTTATTGAAGGTCAAGATGGCAGTTAAGTACCATCATAGAAAAGATAAGGGGAGTAGAAGAAGTGAAAGGAAAAAGATTATCAGACTAGAGAATTTTGGAAGTGGAACAGTTTTGAATGAGGATGAAGTCCAAAATTTGACTACATTTGTGAGTGGCTGAAGTAATAAAGGGTAGGCATCTTAGGAAATTAGAAAGATAATAATTTATCAAGATAGATATGTTGATTCCATCTTGGAGATCCTGAAAGTCATAAAGGAAACCAGAAGCCAGAACAAGGAGAATTAGGAAGAGAAGGTTGTGTTACAGAGTTCTGTAAGAAATGTAGAGAGGAAAGTTAACTCAATGGGAAGAGATGGATTGACTATAAAAATAATGGAGATTGAAAAGAAAGCTTATTAATAACAAATTGGAGTTCCAAATAGTGCATTGAAATGTCTAGCTGTAATGCCGGAGAAACTGATAGAGATTAGAGAGTTTTTAATATTTTATTAATTGGAGAGTTTAATTGACTGGACAGGACTCTTGTCTCAAAGTATCCAGTGATGAATGGGGGAATGACAAACCCTTTTATAGCTTTCAAACAAAGAAAAGAAGAGCGGGAAAAGTTCTTACAGAACCCGTTTGGTTCTGTCAGGATGGGGAGAGTAATAAAAGCCAGAGTCAGGATGTCAATTGAAGTATCCTGGATGATCTTATCTCTTTCTAGAGGGACAGTGTTACAAATTCTTTGAAGGCAGAGGGAGCTAGGAGCCAGGATGTCTGATCTGCTCCTCATCTCCCATTGACAATTTATAACCTTAGAGCAAATGGTCCTCAGTCTTAATGAACCAGGGGGGTTTTACAACTAAGGGGACTGAGGCAGAACAGTTAAGGAAACTGAGAAAGAACAATTCAGGGAAACTCAGTCAGGACAATAAGGGAAACTAGTGCAGGGAAACTGAGGTAGAACAGCTCAAGGAGACTGTGGCATAACACAGCCAGGAGATACTAGGTAGGGAACACAGTTAAGATGTATAGGGTTGAGAGAATGAAATAGAGGAAGAATTTGAAAGGAAATTAATAGCCAAAAAAATTGTGCCAAAGCGTGGCTAAAATATTAGGAAAAGAAGCTTGAGAGGGGAGCTATAAGAACATGTTAAGCACTTGCGAAGGGAATAGGGAGCTAGTAGAAATCGTACTGTTCATTAATTAATAAAGAGATTAAGTCAAATGTAGGACCTAGGCTTTCAAGAATTTGACATCTAGTGGAAGGAATCCAACAAGAATAAAAATCTCTATATTGGGTGGCTTGTATTAGAATTTCCGTTTGCTGCTGGCCATATTTGCATATGAAAGGCAGGAACTGGGAACTGAGGACTTCTGATAAATGCAAAGATATTCTAGAACTAACTCTTTGAATAAAGGGATGTAGTGCTGAAAGAGTCCTCAGTCCCTCAGACTCAAATAATTTTCATTATTTGTTGGAATACAGCCTCCTTCCCCCAGAGGTGGTTTGATAGGAATTTCAGATTGACAATCAGAAATTGGAGAATTAAAGAGGACTTTTAAGCATCAATTCATATAAATAGGACAGGTACTTGGATACTGCTGGCCATGAAGAAATTATTTCATAAGAGACTAAGCGCTTGTAGTTTCTAATTAGCTTGCTGATTTGTCTGTTCGAAAAGTGTATGGGTAAGTATGAACTCAGGATCTGACCAGACTCTCTCTATGCAGAACTAATTTTTTTTTTCCTAGTACAATGCCAAGTTTTATGAGAAGCTACCTTGCTCACTAAAAAAAATATAAACTGGCTTCTGAATATTAAATTCTTGTTTTTTCAAAGTTTTTTTTATTTTTAAAATATATGCAAAGATAATTTTTCCAACATTCACCCTTGCAAAACCTTGTGTTCCAAATTTTTTTTCTCCCTCCCTTTTACCCACCCCCTCCTTGAGATAGCAAGTAATCCAATATATATTAAACATGTGCATGATTGTTAAACTTTAAAAAAGAGGGAAATAATGGCAAAGTGAACTCTGTCTTAGTATGGAAAAGAGGTCATGCTTCAGTTGAACACTACAGCTGAGGCACAATAGAGGGCAGCAATGAAAATAGTCTAAGTAGAAAATAAAAGCAAAAAGAGTAAGGTAGAGGTTTGGGCGGGGGTGAGGGAACAGCTGGGATATAACAGGGAGCAGGGCCAATAAGAGAATAGATGCTGTGGTAACATCAGCAGAAAGCAGAGCCAAGATGGTGGAGTAAAGACAGGAACTTGTCTGACCTCTCTTCCAACTGCTCCAAATTCCTTTAAATAATGATTCTAAACAAATTTTAGAGCATCAGAACACGCAAAAAGATGAAGTAGAACATTTTCCAGCCAAAAACAACTTAGGACATCAGGAAAGATCTGTGGCACCAGGATGGGGGTCCAATATGCAGGAAATGCAAGTGCAGCCCCAGTTGCAGGCCCAGTTCTGGCCCTAGCCCGGCAAAGCAGGAATGGACGTAGGGACCTCTGAATCAGTGCCAATACTGGTGGCTTCCAGACCTCTTAGCCCAGAGACACCAAAGAGGACTTGGAAGGTTTGTGGTAACAGAATGGAAGTCCAGTGTGCAATCCCAGTTCAAGCCACACCAGTGCAGCCCCAGTCCTGGTGCCACTAAAGCAGGACCTCTAAATCTGCAGCAGCACTGATGATTTCTAGACGTCTCAGCCTAGAGACACATCAAAGATGACTTGTAGGGGCAATAGAAAAGGATTATTAGTGGGGTAAGAGGGCCTTGGGAAATGGGCATGGGCACCTGACTGCTTCTGAAAGTCTCACCTCACAGGATATCTCTTTATTAGCAGTGAGGAAAGACTCAGTTGCTTTAGCACACTAGATCTCACAGCTACAGTAGGGCAGGGATTCTCCTAACAGTTTCAGGACAGAAAAAAAGGCTTATGATCATATTCCTATAAAGATCTCTGAAAATAATAGCTTCATAAAGTTCTTGAAGCCTGGGACAGTACATATTCCACCTTGGAAATAGAGCCCTAATTTAACAAAGTTAAAGCCTGGTAATAGGCAAGCAATAGAAAAAATTTCTTTCCATAGAAAGTTACTGTGGTGATAAAGAAGTTCAAAACACTCAGAAGAAGATAACAAAGTCAAAGCTTCTACATCCAAAGCCTCCAAGAAAAATAAGAATTTTTCTCAGGCTATGGAAGAACTCAAAAGGGGATTTTGAAAACCAAGTAAGAAAGATAGAGGAAAAATTAGGAAGAGAATTTAGAATGGTACAAAAGGAAACACAAAAAAAAAAAGCTAATGAGAAGAATGCCTTAAAAAGCAATTTTGATTGGCCAAATGGGAAAAGGCGATACAAAAATTCACTGAGAAAAAATAATTCCTTAAAAATTAGAATTGAGCAAATGAAAGCTAATGACTTTACGAAAAATCAAGCTACAATAAAGCAAAATGGAAAAAAAAGGAAAAAAAAATGATACCTCATTGGAAAAACAATTAACTTGGAAAATCGATCCAGAAGAGATAATTCTTTTATAATGGTAGTTTTTTTTTTTTTTTTTTTTTAATGCAAATACAAAGATACTTTTCAACATTCATTTGAAAAACCTTGTGTTCCAATTTTTTTCTCCCTCCCTACTTCCCCTTTCCCTCAACAGTAAGTAATCCAATATAGGTTAAATACGTGCAATTCTTCTAAACACATCTCTGCATTTATCATGTTGTACAAGAAAAACTGGATCAAGGGGGAAGGGGAAATGAAAAAGAAAAAAACAAACAAACAAGAACAACAAAAGGTGAAAATATCTATGGTGCGATCCAGATTCAATCCCCATAATCCTCTATCTGGATATGGATGGCTCTCTCCATCATAAATCTATTGGAATTGGCCTGAATCACCACTTTGTTGAAAAGAGACAAGTCCATAACAGTTGATCATCATATAATCTTTTGTTGCTATGTACAATGTTCTCTTGGTTCTACTCACTTCACTTAGCATCAGTTCATGTAGTCTTCAGGAGAAATAATTTCAAAGCTATTAGTCTATCTGAAAGATATGATCAAAAAAAAAAGAGCTTGGGTATCATTTTACAAGAAATTATCAAGGATAATTTGATATTGTGCTGATATTCTAGAACCAGAGAATAAAATAGAAATTGAAAAAAATCCACCAATTACCTCCTGAAAGAGATAACAAATGATCTAGATATCCCAGGCATATTACAGCCAAAATCCAGAACTCCTAGATCAAGGAGAAAATATTGCAAACATTTAGAAAGAAATAATTTAAGTATAGTGGAGCCACAGTCAGGATAACACAGGATTTAGCAGCTTCTACATTAAAAATGGAGATCTTGGAATATGATATTTTGGAGCTGAGATTACAACCAAGAATCTGAGCTAGCCTGCAAGTGTATGTACTTAAGACAGATTAATTTCCAGCCCAGGACCTTTCTTCAGATCTTCTCAGGTTGTATCAGGAAGACCCCAGTTCTGCCCCAAGTATTCCTGATTTTTCAAGAATCTATGTTGGTCCTGAGGTGTGAATTTGTTCTATTTGTGTGGGAAATTGGGATAGCTTGAACTTTACCAACCTCCTCCACTATCTTCGCAGAATTCTCCCCCCCTAAATCATGTTTATAACACACTCTTTTCAGGACAAAAATTGGAAATTGAGGGGGGATGCCCATCAATTGGCGAATAGCTGAATAAATTGTGGTTTGTGATTATGATAGAATATTATTGTTCTATGGGAAATGATGAGCAAGATCTCTCAGAAAGTCTTTCATGAACTCAAGCTAAGTGAAATGTACTATATACAAAGTAATAGCAATATTCTGGGATAATCAGTTGTAAATGACTTTGCTATTCTTAGCAGTTCAATGATCCAAACTACTCTGACGAACTGATGATGAAAATCTTATCCATATACAGAGAAGGAACTGATTGTGTCTGAATACATATTGAAGCATTCTATCTGTCTGTCTCTCTGTCTCTCTCCCCACCCACCCCTGACTTTATTTTTCTTGTGGCTTTTTCTTTTTTTGTGAGAGAGATCTATGTGTTTTTTTTTTCCCTACAACATAACTTTTATAAGGGGAGGGGGCAGGGAGAAGGTCTCTCCTAGCTGTCAATCTTTAGCTCTTATGGCTAGTGTATATATACATGCTCATACTCTGCAATGCTCTTTTTATTGCTTCTAAATAACTTGTATTTGAGCCAACATATTTTATGAGTAGAATTTTATTCATTACTATTTTCAATTAAAAATAAAAGAAAAATTTACCTTTTTTGATAGCTTTGAAGTCACAGAAAAAAACAAACAAACTAATTTTATTTATTTATTTTGCTGAGGCAGTTGGGGTTAAGTGACTTGCCCAGGGTCACACAGCTAGGAAGTGTTAAGTGTCTGAGATTAGATTTGAACTCAGGACCTCCTGATTTCAGGGTTAGTATTCTATCTACTGTGCCACCTAGCTGCCCCAAAAACTAATGTTTGCTTGTGGAAAAAATATCTGTTAATATCATTGATTAAAACAAAACAAAACAGTGTTTTGTTTTGTTCTGGAATCTATTTATGGAGCTATTAAGCAACTTAAGATCACCATAGAGAAGGCAAGATATGTATATTACCTTTTAAATGAATCTGTGAACTTCCTTCTGGCAGTATTTCTCCCTCATCTAATCATGTAGTACTTTAAATTCTTTTATACTCTTGCATATGTTCTAATTTACATGTATTTGTATATGTTTCTTATTGTATTGTGACCTTCTCAAGGATAATAAGCATGTCTCATATGTCTTTCTTTCCCTTTTCTTCATCCCTCTCTTCAGCACTTAGCACATAGAACCTTGTAACTACTTAGGTTTAATAAATGTGTAGGTCAATAAATGTATTATAGACATGACGTTGTATCAGTTTATCTACATGTTTTAATTAGAACAATTAAGCCTTTGTAAGCCTTTGCTTTACAAGTTTTTCTGCATTAGATAATTGTTTTGAGATTTTTTTTTTCTGAGGCAAGTGACTTGCCCAGGGTCACACAGCTAGGAAGTGTTAAATCTGAGACCAGATTTGAACTCGGGTCCTCCTGAATTCAGGGCTGGTGCTCTATCCACTGCGCCACCTAGCTGCCCCATTTTGAGATATTTTAATAGGAGGAATAATACACTTTTTTCCCCCAAAGAAATTTGGTGACACTTTTGTATATTAAGTAGTCCTTAGAAACATTATTTTTTCATATATAAAATGATGATGAAAAAGTGTCATTTACTATCAGCTCATTATTTTATACAACATACTGCATATCAACCCAATCAGTTTAATAGTTCACACTTATTTGTAACACTTTAAGATTTACAGAGAGGGGCAAGTAGGAGGCTCAGTGGATAGAGAAGCCAACCCTGAAGTCAGGAAGACCTGAGTTCAAATGTGGTCTCAATTGCCTGGGGGAGGAGAAGATTTACAGAGAACTTTATACTTATCAAATGTGTAGTTTGACTACATTAAACTATCCTAATAAAGTGTAGGTTTTTAATTAACTGTAATCCTATTTGTATGTAAATTATTTTTTATGTCATTTTAGGATTCACAATTGGTAATAGAAGCCTACAAATCAGGGTTTGAACCTCCTGGAGATATTGAATTTGAGGATTATGCACAACCAATGAAGCGAACTATATCTGAAACTAGTCTTTCAAATTCCAGAGGAGATAGCAAAACAGAGCTCAAATTTGCTAGCAAGTCTAAGGGAAAATTGTGGCCCTTCATCAAAAAAAATAAGGTACTACTGGTTTGAACTCTTGGGGGTTTCAATGACTCTGTTGTATTATGATCTTTTCAACTAAGATTTTTAAATGTTAAATTTCAGAACACAAAAAAAGGATGTTATCTTATAACTTTCTATTTATCTTTAAAAAGAAGGTTTCTGAATTGTATTGTTTTTAATTATATTGGATGGTTATGTCTTTGTCATGGCCATTTGTTTATAACTCAGATGTCACACATTATGTCACACATACTAACAAACTGATTACTCTGGGCAGCTTTACTTCACTATATTCACATTTCTAAATTTTTGAAAGCTGTGTTAACC
This sequence comes from Sminthopsis crassicaudata, assembly GCF_048593235.1. NCBI lineage: Eukaryota > Metazoa > Chordata > Mammalia > Dasyuromorphia > Dasyuridae > Sminthopsis > Sminthopsis crassicaudata. Next base: position 500,591,304 of record NC_133618.1, on the reverse strand, counting down.
TGGTTTGGAAAAGGGAATTCTAAATAAATCTTCCATAATACTTTTATTGAAGCTTTATCATTCATTAACTCACTTTTGAACTCATGTTAACTTGTATCTGTGGAAACTTTTTTTTTTTTTTTTTTTTTTTTTTTTAAGTTTTGACACTGGGATACAATAACATGCCAGCATTAACTTGGGGTTGTAAAATATGATCAAGGCATTGCTTCTGCTTTGTACTTCAGATAGTTATAATAGAGTGATTTTGAGTCCTCAGATAGATCTTCCATTGATTTGTGTAAGTTCAGGTTGCTGAACACTATTTCTTTTTTGACTTATCCATAGAACTAGTAAAGAATAACTTATTGAACTACAGTTTGCATGTATAAATCTGCATGAGCTTTTTATCAACTATTTCTTGCTGTTCTTTCTGTTGCATTACTTACTAAACCTTCACTTTTTATCATCTTGTTTTAACGCATTTTACACGTTTTCTTTTGGACCATGGCATAAATATTTAATTGTTTGTGTTTTAATTGCTTTGTACTTCAAATATTATTTGATGCTTATTTTTGTTTTGTGTCTTCTTGTTTCTGGTTTTTACTCTCTCACTGCTCCATCTCTTATACGTAGCTTATGTCCCTTTTAACATCCCCCCATCAGCCTCCCCCTCCTCCCCCTGCCTCTGCCTCACCCTCTGCTGTTCCCAACGGCCCCCAGTCTCCCAAGCAGCAAAAGGAACCCCTCTCCCATCGCTTCAACGAGTTCATGACCTCCAAACCCAAAATCCACTGCTTCAGGAGTCTAAAGCGTGGGGTAAGTTCTGCTCTAGATAGCTGTCTCTCTTGCGCGGGAGCACTTTTGTTGCATATTCTGTTCTCTGTATCTGATTTTGTTTGTGAATGACTATTGTGTTTCATGATAGCCTCAAAAAATTAGGAGAGAAAGAAGAATCTATAATCACTTGTGATGAAGAATTTCACAGTGAAACCCCAGAACACATGCTTGTGTAATTTAGTACATGGAGGAATGCTTTTCCTACTTTTTGCCAAAAGTGTATAAGACTTTAATGCTTCATCTTGATCTTTACTAAATAGATGAACTTAGATGTAGTTTTTACAAAGTAGAATGTCACAATAGAATAGTAAAATAATTATTTAATTCATTCTGGTTATATTTTCACTTGTCTGTTCACTTTATAATTCATTAAGCATCTTCTATGAGTGAATCATGTTTAGAACAAGTTATTGCCATGTACAGTCCAGGATTTTAGAGAATTACCATAAATCACTTTGGAGCAAATAGCTATTTAGGACAATTTATTAAGGAATGATAGTATACCTATTAGAAAAGGATAAACAAAGGACTCATCTTTAAAAGGGAGAAAAGGAGAACTGCCTTGAATTATATAATCAATAGAACTTCAGAGTGGAATATCTAAAGAATCAAATCATAGCACTTGTAACACTGACTACATACATGACATGACTATATCCTATCTTTAGTTACATGGTTAATCCCCAAATTGGATATTAATCTGATCCCTCAATAATTAGTGTTATAAAATATCAGTCCTTTAGGGAGAATAGATTTCTATACTTTCCTCATAATTAAACACAACTGTTATCAGGAAGAAGTTTTATTATCACCAGTGATTTGTTCATTGTGAATAGGTGATGAAATACCTTAATACAGGTACACAGGATTGAGACAGAGTAAGACATTCTTTAATGCTTAGATTAGTTAATTTCCTAGTAAATGATTAAAAGTCACATCTTTATAAAGACAAAGTACCTTTCATCTGAAAATTTCAAAATGGTTTTTCTTTATTGTGTAGTGAACAGTACTTGGACAATATATTTGTGGACCTAAGTACTAAAAGACATGTGTCATTTAACATAATGTAATAAATTAAGAAACTGAAATATAATAATTTTCTCAGGGATCTCAAGGGCACAATTTAGGATGTGGAATTTGACTCTAATGATTACATTGTATTCCATAGTTAAACATTTGTGAAAAGGCAACAGACCCCTGGTTTACGCCAGGTTTCATATTTTCTGTCTTCCTTTCCTCCCTATCACTTGTTTCTCAACTTCCTTGTCATAAAAGAAATGCAAATATCTCATCACAATGCTTTTGTTAGATTGCTCAGATTTGATATTTGCTTTCCCTTCAATGTAAATCATATACATTTTTTTAAAAGCCAGTTCCTGAGTTTGATAAGTATTATGATTTTTGTATTTGCTTTTAATAATATGTTGTATTTTTATGCTTTCATACTATTTCTTAAATTATACAACATACTGCCTTTCCTCCATTAGACATGCACAACCCATTGGACTTAATTAAATGCATTTGGTTTATGTGCCATGATTTTCTTTGAATGTCAAATAAAAGTTCAAAAAGCCTAAATTTTATTAAAATATAAGAAAATGATGCCTAGAAAATATTATAATCATCAAAATCAAATATAACTTTATAAAGAAAAAGGAGAATAATTTTGCTTTCATTTTATTAAGGCAGCATTTTAATAATGTTAATCTTACTAAGATTTGTTTAAAAAACAAAACAAAATACTTCAATTTAGTTTTAGTATTTCTTAATTACTTAGTCTTAAAGACTTAATAGTCTTTTTTTATGACCTGAATTTGATAATCATTTGACTTCCTTAATTTTGAGAGAAAAATCATTTATATGGAAAAATCATCCTAGGCAAATGATAAATTCATGATTTCAAGTTTTTTTTTCAGATATTTTCAGAATCACTTAAGAGACTTGTTAGTCTATGCATTTAAAGAGACTTGTTAGTCTATGCATTTATTTTACACTGAAGTCCAGAGAGATTGTGTGATTTTTGTTAAGATCCAGAGAAAGTGGAATTCTGACCTCAATTTAGTGTTATTGTATGGTTTCAGTTTTAACACTAGAGTATAAAATTCTTCGCAAACACTTGTAAAACAACTGATTTCTTAAATATTTTAATAAATAAAATCAGGGAGTTGTGTGTTTAGGGTTTTTTGTGTATATATGTATATATATATAAACATATATATATGTATTTGTGGGTTTTTTAATTGGGAGCTGTTAATGCTATGCTAAATGAAGTTTATTTCATTAAACATATTTTGTTGATCTGACCAACTTTATTTGCACATAAAATGTGATACTTGGAAGTCTTTTCATTGCTGTATCCCCTAAACATTAGTCAATATTATTTGGTCTTTATGCAAAAGATTAAATCAAAGTAAGACTAGATAGGATGTTTTTTTTTACTCTCATTGTTATGGGACTACATTGTTCTTTACCTGTTATAAATTAAGATTTATTTTTCTGGTTTGAATAAATGAGGGGTTTTTTTAACCTTAAAATTCTCTTTAATAAAAATTTTCATTGTTGCTCTTAATATTTCAAAGATATTTACCAAATGCTGTCAGAGATTTTTTTCCTTACCGTAGAACCAAATAAATGAGTTATCAAGTTGGTTTCCACTTATCCCCTTTTAACAAATGTATATTTTCTCTTGCTGATTCATCGGCAGACTCAATCTTTCTCTTTTCACAAAGAACTTATGAAGAGGACTATAGGGAAACCTACCTATGCCATTGAGGCTAGGGAATATGTTGTAAGTTTTCATGTGATGATTGAACAGCCACTAACCCCATTTACTAGGCAACTACCAGGGAGCCCAAAATCCATCATGGAAATAACTTGATTAACTGCTTACAATGTGAAATGGCAGCAGAGGTCACTTGGAGGGTCTTTATATTTGAGCATGTAAAAGAGAAATAAAGTAAATTGCATTATAATGAATTTAATCATTTTGTTGGTAACTTCACTTAGGAACTTATAATAAACAAAAGTTTTTAGCCACTGCAGTATTCTCCTGTTCCTTTTTAAGTTTTTTTCAGTTCTGGTTTTAAGGGAGCTATTTAGTAGAATTATAACCATCTTACAAAAGCACACATTGCCTGTACTTGGACTTATTCTCATTCTCTTTGGCTTTTAATTGACCAGCTTAATTTCATAGAACTAGAGCATCATCACAAAGACCCTCAATGTGACAGAAACTCAATGCCATTCACTTTTATTGCCTTTTTTTATGATACATCCAGTGCAAATATGTTATATTCATAAATAATAACTAGTAAAAGAAATCATTGAGAAAACAAAATACCTCATGAAGCATGAAAAAGTAATTGGCAGAACAAAATTTGAAATTTTAATTTTAAACCTTGGTTTACTTTTATCCCCTATTTTTGTAAATGAGGTTAGTGTCTATGCCTGTCCAATAACACATGGATCACTGGCTTCATGTTCTCTCATGTGTTATTGATGCTTTGTGGCTCCCCAGGCTCTTCTTTGTTGTCTCTAGGTTAGTACAGTGTCTTACAGGCAGTTTTCTGTTCTTCCTTCCTCTAGTAATGTAAATAGAAAGACTTTAGAATATTCTTTTAGCAAGCAAGAATAATTTTCTAACAATAAATTAAGCAATTGGTGAGTTCACCATTTCAAACTAATAACAAATTTCTGTTTGCTTAAATGGTAATTTAATTATAATTGTTTAAATGTGGGTTGGAAGACCTTAGGCTATGAATAGTATTCATATTTCACAACAGAAATCCTAGAATTTGCCTTTAAATTCAAACATTTAATTATCTCTGTTGGATTTTTAAATGGTTGTTTTATTTTTTTAAAGAGACCTTAACATACATATTATTAAAATTAGTTGTCCTTAAAATATATGAAAGCTTGAGATTTCTATTGTCCTATCATTTATTTAATATACAGGAAAAAGTTAGTTTGATTATCAATATCTTAAATTAGAAGTATTTATATAGATTCTAGTGCATGTAGCATACTTTTATGTATTAAAGTATACCTGCTTAATAGGTCAGTATTTAGGAATTCTTACGCTGTGCACCATAAGTGTTGTTGTATGTAAAAAGAACTCAACTTGTATTGAATATATCTATGCTAAAGTTCACAGGAATGCTAAAAGCACTTCATTTCAACTCTTTAGCTCAGAACTATCATAGCAGTTCCTTTTTCTCAATACATTTTAATGCATTTTTCTTTCAAAAATTTGATCCTTTTCCTCCTCTCTGAATGCCTTTTTCTCTATTTCTCTTTCTAATTAATGAAAGTTATCTTTTATTTACTAGCATATTACATTTTAAAATTTTTAACTGGAGGAAAATATAATGTGGTGTATCTTGTTAGATTTCATAAAAGCAATTCATTTCTTGAAGTTTATATCACATTATAATTTTATATTTTTTCTTATAAGACATTCAGAAATGTCATTTGATTTGGTTACTTGTATCTGTTTTTACATCTTCATAAAGATTAAATGTTAAGTCAAAAAGATTGGTTATTAAAAGAGGATCTTAAAATTTTCTAGCTTACTCAGGAAAAAATTGATAACTTTTTCTTAGCTGTGAAGAATTAGATGTTTTATTTAGAGCCAATCAAGATAAATTCAGAAATATTGATAATCATTTTATAAAGAAATATTCAACTTTTCATAACAAAGAGAACCTAAAATTTTAAAATCTGAACTGTAAAAAATGACCTTCAGTAAAACACTGTGTTTTAAGGACTTATCTTTCTCATTTTTTTATCTCCTTAAAAAGGTGAAGTATTAGTGCTTTGTGACTTCTAGTTATGATTTGTGCCTTTTGAGGCTCTTATTACAAATGTGTATGTTTGATTCAAGTTTTACTATTTGTATCATTTTAAATTATGCATGTCAGTTCTTGTTTGATATAAATTCTTTTTTTTTCTTTTTTTGACAATTAACATAAAAAAGTGATTTTTAAATTTAAAATACTGCCTCCCTACCCAAGATCATCTTTCATATCTTAGTGAATTACATTAAAATAGTTTTTTCCTTCCTAGTTTTGAGACTTTTCAATTTTTTTTTACTCTCTTCTTTTGATTAGTGTCCTTAATTTAACAATACTGTTAGGTAAGGATACATATTATGACAGTAGGTATTATTAAGATAATCGTTTTTTATAGCTAAAACACTTAACTATCCAAAGGAGAATCTCTTATATATTCACAATGTCTATATCTTATTTATATAGATATAGATCTATATCATCTATAAGAACTATTCCTACAGCAGCATCCTTTAGTAACTTATAAAATGTTGATATATTTAAAAATACTAAAGAGAGGCTACTCAATGAAAAAAAAATTATACTGAAACCCAGGTAGGAAGGGAAGATAATTTGTTTTCTGCAAGCATAATAATCAGAGGCTCCTTGCTCAAAGAGTTGATGTTCAATTGTAAATAGAGGTTCATGGGGGAAAAGAATAAGCATTTATACAATGCTTACTATGTGCCAGGCATTGCACATTTTTTTTTAACAAATATTATCTTTATTTGATATTCCCAGCAAGACAGAGGTGCTGTTAGCATCATTTTATAGTTAGTAAACTAAAGTAAATAAAGATTACATAGCTTGCCCCAAGTCATAGAACTAATATCTTAGGTTAGACTTAAACTCTAACTTAGGTTAGACTCCAAGCCCAGTGCTATATCCAGAATACTACCTCATGTTTGCCTGATGTAATGATTGCCTCAAGGCAATCATATAAATTTTAGAGAAACTCTCACATAGCTGAAGGTTGCCATCCTATTTCATTTTTCCTTTCAGTTTGATTTTTTTTTTTTTTTTGAGGCAATCAGCTTTAAGTGACATAAGTGATTTACTAGACACAGCTAGTAAATGAATGAGACTGGATTTGAACTCAGGTTTTCCTGACACTATAACTGCTGCTCTATCTACTGTACTGCCTAACTGCCCCACTTTCAGTTTAATTTGAAGAATTTTTTTCTTGCCTGGACATTCTCTGTCCCTGGTGAAAAATGTGTCATGCTCAAAAGTGGTTTCTTTTGAGTCATGAATGATACAAGTGTTTTAAGCTAGATGGGACTCTACTTGAGAAATTTGGTGAATAAATAAATGACAACCTGATGATTATCACTGATAATAATTGATTCACTAAGTATTTAATGAATTTCATGCTGCATAATGATCATGAGTCACATTGTACTGATATTAGCAATAAAAAATTATAAGCACAAATTTCATTCGTTTCCATTTTCACTTGCTCTAAACAGCATGATAGTTAAAGAAACCCTCAGTAAGGGTTTGCCCCTCTTGTGAACTTTTGCACAGATTTGCCACAAATCATTTTCATTAACTTACAGGTGAATGTATGTGTTATATTATAATAGCAGAGTTGACAGAGTTCCTCTTCTATTGATATGCTCTTGTTTTTTTCTCTTTTTTTTCCTGTATCCCTTCAATTTTTACATGAAGCTTTCTCTCAAGCTGGTAAGCACAATTATACAATGCATGTCCTCTATTTAATCACAGTTTTCTTTTATGTTTCATATGTGTGCTATACCACTTGCAACATCTCTGTGAAATTAACTATCTGAACTGTGTGATTTGTATGATTTTGTTCTTGTTCCCTTATTAAATAGCTTTGGGTATGCAATTCTGAAATCTAATAGAAGTGATTTTAATTCAATCTTTTAAAAATAACTCCATTTTCACTTTTTCTCTCTTAATAATCTGGTATTTTAAAAGGGTAACAAAATTTGACCAATTATTTACATAAATTTTATGTATATGTATATGTGTGTATCTACAATACATGTACACACACATTCTTTTAAAATTTCTACACAATCTCTGCCATCCTAGTGGATTAAAAATAAGTGTTTTAAACCATTGGTACTCAGACTTTCCGGTATAATGGACAGAGGTAAAAGACAGAAATTGGGAAAATAAGAAGAATATTTGGAATATAGGAATCAGATTGTAGAGATCATCCAAATGTAAGGTAGAAAAACTGATGGATGGGTAGGTTCTGCATGGCTTGTTTCACTGGGTCATAAAATAATTTTCTGGGAAGTGAAAGAGACTCTTACTTAAATAGAACTTTGCATTTCCATGGTGGTTGGGTTGGTTTTTTTTTGCCTTTATTTTATAAGTCTAAATTGTGTGATCAAAATTAACTTAATCATCATATTTGTTAAAGAAAAAACAAGCTTTTAACAAAAATTAACACATTTATGAAAAAAAGATATAAAGGATATGTCTATTATTATGGCCATTATTTGAAACAATTGACAATAATTAATAAAGCTTTAAGAAACAGATTAGTTTCTATGGTTTATGCTATGGGCTTTGTAATTAGAGCATGGTATTTATAGGCTCTTTTTAAAAAAATATGTTTTCATGTTTCTTGGATAAGTGATTTAAGTCTAAAGAAAAACAATTTCTGAGCTTAGGAAAATTGGAAAGTTCTCTTGACTTATGTGATGAAGATAAACTTTATACCATAGATCTCAAGAAGTAAACATACCCCCTGTACAAGTTGCCTTTGCCATTGAAATGCTAACATATCCTCCTTTTCAATTATATTTCAGGTATGATCTAATAATTGCTTTATTTACTTTTATATGCAAATAGTTCTGACTATAGTTCTAGACAGGATGATAAAAGCTTTCTTGTACTACTGAGGGACAAAGATCTTTGATAAAATTAACCCGAAGCTCAAATTGGAATTTTTAAAATAATTTTTTATCACTTCTACTGATATTAGGACCAGTTTCTTCATAATTGCATAATTTTAAAAATACAAAATCATTTTAGAAAACTTAATCCGTTTCAGAAAATTTAAAGTTCTTTCATGGTTAGATAAACCATAACTAATAGAATCAAGAAAAAGTGACTGAAAAACTCTAATTCTCCCTTCTTCCCTTATTAGTTTTTATTAGTAGTAGTAGTAGTATGAGGGGAAGTACATTTAGCTTGCTTTCTAAATTTTTAAGCCAAGTAATTTATCATTATCACTTTTCTTTACAGATGTACATGTTTAATGTAATGTCTTTAAATACCAGATGTTTTATTTGGAACTTTCAGTGTAACTATACCAATCACAATTTATAGAATTTGGGTCAAAAGGCACCTTAAAGACCTTACCCAGATGACTTATCTTGTATGTGAGGATGACAAGATGGGGTTAAACGACCTGGGTCACTGTCTCAAGGCACCCTTTACAGCCATCTCATCCACAATAGACTACCTCATGAACTATGGAGTTTTAATAGTTTTAGACCTATTATTTAGTTTGACCTATTCAAAGAAAATCAGCACATAAATATTGCCTATTCTTTTGAACTTGATGAGGCATTGTGGAAAAAGTGATGGATTTGGAGCCCAAGGACCTGGGTAAAAATTCTGGTTTTGTCACCTGTGTGATTAGGGGAAAAGCTCTTACCTCTTTGCCTCCTCTATCAAGTGAAAGAATTGAACTATATGACCTACAATATGCCTTCCAGGCATATGCTGTATGATCCTATGAAAGGATAGTCATGGCTTTCAATTCTTTTATTTAGGGTAAATTAAAAAGGGGAAAAAATAGAAAAGATATAAAATAAGCATATCTTATTTCTTGGACTAACATTATTATAATAAAAATCAGATTTTTGTGTAGGATAGAAATTTTTAAAAATATGAGCTTAGACCTATGTATGACATTTTGTTTTCTTTGTTTTTATATTTCATTTGTTAAAGGACTTGGTGATACATAAGAACTTTCTCCCCATTCAACCATACATACAACCTTTATTAAATTTATTTGTCAAAATTAATTCAGTAAAATTGTGTCTCCAAGTATATGAGGAAGAGGTTTATTAGTCTTTGAAAATTCTATCTGTGCTCCACTGAAAAGATCCTTGCACTGTCTTTGTGGCAAAATATTGATGAATCACATACTCCTAAGTAAAGCAGCCTGGCATTTTAACATAATCAGCCAAAGAACTTGAAGTCACAAGCATCCATTTAAGTTATTTGGCAAAGTGAACTTGATTTTCAAATTATATTATCAGAGTCCTCTCTTTTCACCCACTCGCAAATCAGCCTGACCTCTATTTTTAAAAGAGTTGAGATTTTAAACAAAATCTCCTTTATATTGTCTCTGACTTATCCAGGTCAGTTGAATGCATTTCTACTCTTTCTCTGTGAAATTACCACAATGTAATCAGTTTTCTGACAAGGAATATGCTCAAAGTCAGAAAACCTCTAACTTTCTTTTTATATTCTCTACTTTTAAATAGCATGTGCACAAGAAAGCTAGCAACTGTTTTTGAAAGACTCAAGACTACCAGTATATATCTTCAGCTAGAATAAGAAACAGCTGAGGTTTGATATAAAAATCTGGGATCTTGAAGCAATGGAAGGCACACAGTATGAACTTTGACAATACCATAAAGGTAATGAGAGAAGAGAGTCCCAGAGCAATAAGTACAGATAACTTTTTATTGAAAGTAGAACTAGATTGTATTTTTCTACCTTCTTATGAAATTACCTGGGCCCAGGCTGATACCCTTAATCTTTATTACTGAACTGGACCTATTATTGATAGGATTTATCTATCAATACATTATTATGGAACTCTATGCTACCTTTTAGGTTTAGTCCTGCTAGAAGAGATAGAAAGGACTACTATTTCTATTTGATAAAATCATAGATATAACTATTTCATATGTGGAGGATTTTATGAACGAAGGGGGTCAGTACTTATGTGAAAATCTATGTATCCCATTAACAGTGTCTCAAGAGACATCGAAGGGGCAGCTAGGTGGCACAGTGGATAGAGCACCAGCCTTGAATTCAGAAGGACTCGAATTCAAATCTGGTCTCAGACACTTAACACTTCCTAGCTGTGTGACCCTGGACAAGTCACTTAACCCCAGCCTCAAAAAAAAAAAAGAGAGACATCGACAAAGCAACAACTTTATAGTAGATTGAGAAATATCTATTTCAGTGAATTTTCAAGTGATTATCAACATGAATATCATTTATTCTTTTACTTCCTGGAATATATACTTTTCTATAGTAGTGTCACCCTTCTTTTCAAAAGCACCCTTGGCTATCAGTAGAACAGAATAGGAAATTATTTCTGAGCTATTTATAAGTTGCATGCATTGATTTTATTTGTTAACAGAGGTTCAAGGTGAAAAGGAAACTTTCTTGTATGAAACATGTTCCCAATCACTTTGTAGGTGTCTGTTTTTTTCTCTTCTCTTCCTTTTATTAAGTCTCTTTTCTAGGTATACTCCTTCAACTAGGTATAGTCCTTCAACTCAGATCTCATTTACATTTTCCTGTCTGTAGGGTGCAGGACCAGAGGACTTCAGCAATCTTCCACCAGAACAAAGAAGAAAAAAACTGCAGCAGAAAGTTGATGAATTGAATAAAGAAATCCAAAAGGAGATGGATCAAAGGTAGAATAGATCAAACACTCCTCAATAAGGAATTAATTTAACTAACAAGGATAAATGAAAATGTTTAAAATAATCTTGATAGCAGTAGTTTTGGTGAGGAGTAACAGGCAAGTCAGTGCTTTTGTTTTTGTTTTTGTTGCCCTGTTACCTAAACATAGTACCTTGCACATTTTATAGTAGCTGCTTAATAAGTGTGTGTTTAATTAATTTAAAATACCACATGCATGCATGCACTATAATACAAGTAGAAGTCATGGATATGTGCATCAAACTGCTTTGTTACAGATTTGTCCAGTATTTTATCTGAGCTTTGATTAAAAAAAAAATCTACATAGTTAACAAAAAGCCTTGTTTAATGACTTTTTAGACAAAACTTTGTCTAAATCTATTTGAAGAGGAATTTGAATAATTTTTTCGGTCATCATTCTGGTTCTAGAAGCATAGCTATGCTTTGAATATGAATAGGAATCAGCCTGTTTATGTACATTAAAAAGGAATAAATTATACTCTTTTTTCATTTATGGAAACTGACATAACACAAATTATAAACTATCCTATCATGCAGACATCCCAATCATTTAGGTGTATAAGAAAATGATAACATCATTGTAGTAACAACTTTGGGCAATCACCAGTTTCTTCTGGAAAGGACACATAGAGACTCTATTTGGACCCAAATTCTCTGAACAAAAACAAAAGAATAAGTCTTTTTTCTTCAAGAGGAACAGATTCCATTAGCTGCAGTTTTATTTCAAGCTGCTTTTCTCATACATCCTGGAACGAGCAGCATTGTTCTTTCTCTTAAATGTTTTTATGAGATAATCATAAAATGATTTAAATTATTTGATTGAAAAGCTGCACTATTAATTGTTCCTCTCTCACTGCCTCTGTTCTCATCTGTGTGGCAGTTCATTCATTTCTATTATGAATTTGCCAGAGTAATTTGAGCAATTTAGAACATATCTTATTTATAACAAACAGAATGATTAGTTCCTTTAGAATGATATGAAGCAGTATTTCCTATTGGAGGTTCACTGAGGTTAATTAGTAAATAAGTTAGGTTTTAGGCATAGACTTTTGAGTGTATGTTTAAAATAAGAGATTTATTTTACCCTCTTTCTCTTAGAGTAATTTTAATAAAACAGATTATTTTCAGGTGTTGGTTTTGTAATGTTAAAATGAGAAACAAGTGTATTTAAAATTATATTTAATTCAAAAGTTAGCCTATTTTGCATTGGACAGTTTAGTCTATCAGATTTGCAATCAACAGAGTTACTACTTTTCAATTTTTTAAGATGACCAGTATTAGAAAGAAAAAGGGTTTGAGTGACTTGTTGTGTTTTGTTTTAATTTGTATTTGTGTTTGATCATAGTTGAATTATGTAATCGGTGAGTTAGGGCATTAACTGTTAGATACAATAAAAAAATTATGATAATACTTCAATGAGTACTCACATAGGGAAAATGTCTGTTTTCTGTCTACTTGTGTTTTCAATCCTCCCTCATACTAAGCAAAGAATTATATCTGGGCCATAGAACTTGGAACTTTTTTTTAATTAGTTATTGCTAGTGATAAAAGTAATGAAGTAATAAAGTTGATCCCAAGGCATAAAGTTCATATTTGTAGCTCAACAAAAATTGACTTTATCTCCTTTTAGTACACTCATTTGATGTAGCTTCTAAAAAGTTTTAACCCTTCCTAAAGTGTTTTCTAATTAACAAATATAGATAGATATATATATATTATATCTATATATCTATATATATATATATATATATATATATATATATATATTTTTTTTTTTTTTTTTTTCCCCCCTCAAGTGGCTACTTAGTAGAAATCTTTAGGTCCCAAAATAACTGCTCAAAAACACAACTGTGATAGCTCTTTTAGGGAATTCTTAGTTTCCAAGCTACTATAAGCACTATTCTAAATCATGATTTAGATCATGAAAAATTACATGATCTTCTAAGAAGTTTAACGTTTTCTTTTTACCAGCTTGTTATTGATACCAACCCTCAGGGTTTTATTTTAGAATAGTGTAAAACATTTTCCAGAGCAATGAATTCTGTTTGTTCCTGAGATAAATGGCTCATAATACATAAGCCCCAAGCAGAAGTTTTGTTATGTGTTTAGAATGTACATTTTTATTTTTACTTTTTTTCAATTTAGAATTTTAATGCCAAGGAATAAAAAATGAACATTTTGTTTTTGATTTTCAGGTAATAATTAATAGGATTCCTTTAAATTTTTCATGTTTAAGTAGAAGCTGCCTTCTGTTATTTTGTGCTACATTTTTGGAAAAATAATAATAGTAAGGCACTAGATGTTGGGAGGAAGGAATGAATAAGCAAATATACTGCTACATTACCTTTGCTTGATATATGTTCATTTCTTGTAGAGATGCCATAACAAAAATGAAAGATGTTTACATAAAGAATCCACAAATGGGAGACCCAGGCAGTTTGGACCACAAATTGATAGAAGTTGGACAAAATATTGAAAAGCTTCGACTAGAAGTCCAGAAATTTGAGGTATGGAGGGGAGTGAGAGGGAAAGTGTTATTGAAATAGCATTTTGAAACAACATTGTTATAGGAAACAGCTTAGCATAATTAAGCTTCTCTTACCATGTAAATAGATTAATTGACCAAAACAAGATAGATTTGTTTGGACTTCTAGTCTAACTAGAAGATTTCAAATTTTCTTTCAGCTCTAATGTTATGAATAGGTTTTTAGCTAGATAAAAAAAGAACATTGAAATCCATTGGACATAGGTTAAATTTAAACATATGCCATTTTAATTGAATCACTTTTAACGTACTTTTAGTACTATCATTTGGAAGTGTTACTAATTATAAATTTTATTTTTGTTTTAAAAGTTTCATTCACCAAATAAAATGAGCATTTCTGTATGCATAGCAGAACCAAAAAAAGAGGATCAATCATGCAATTGCAAAATTATTATATTTAGCTTGCTTTTCTTTTTAAAATATATAATATATTTATCATGTAACTTTCAAAATAGTACTATCATTCTTTCCTATCATTCTTTCTGGCTTGCCTTTTGTTTATTTACTATACATTTTTAAAAATGTTTCAACAACCTTCATTTCTAATTTGGTGAGGTTACCCTTTCCTTTACTCTTTTGTACATTCAACTCTTTACCATTGAAAAAAGAAAAACAAAATCCTTACAATAAATATATTTACTAGAGTAAAAAATTCTGTAATAAAATTTTAAGAGCTCTTCAATTTTCTCTTTCATACTTGAAGACAACATTTCCTGATATATCCTATATATTTTCATAATAATGACTACATTCCAATAACTGATACTAAGTAATTTACAATTCTCTGCTCAATAAATTAAGAATAGATTTTTTAAAATAATTAAGGCATTCTATATATGAGAAGCATCAATAGAAAATATGATCTATGAAGTTCTGTAAAAAAGGAGAATATAATACAAGGAATATGATAGAAATGTCTTAAGAGATGAGCAAAGGCAATATAATTTTACATATTATACAGGTGTGTGTGTGTGTGTGTGTGTGTGTAGAGAGAGAGAGATGGATAGAGGTGTCTTATATGTATGTGTATACATTGTGTGTGTGTGTGTGTGTGTGTGTGTGTGTGTGTAAAAACATGTTAAGGAAAGCCTTTTTATCAACTAAAAATGAAACATGGGGGAAATGTTAACTGACTGCTTATATAAGATTATTTATAGAGTCAAATAACAGATATTTTTATTTATTTATTTATTTATTTATTTTTGGTGGAGGTAATTGGGGTTAAATGACTTGCACAGCTAGGAAGTGTTAAGTGTCTAAAATCAAATTTGAACTCAGGTCCTCCTGAATTCAAGGCTGGTGCTCTATCCACTGCGCCACCTAGCTGCCCATAACAGATATTTTTAAAGATGAGATTGAAAAAATAAAATAAAAAACAGAAAATCAGAATTAATTTTAGAGAACTCTATAAGGTGAAGGATTTCTGAATAGTCTTTCTGGAACTGGAAGTATTTGTGCCAGTTCATTTTTTTCTTTGTCAAATATACTCTCTTTTGCTTTCTTCTTCCATTTAAATTTAAATTCCAAAGTAACTTTTTTTTTTACTTTGGTTTCCTGAGTTCAGCCAAAAAAAAAAAAAAAAGTTGCTTTTACTATTAATTCTTTAAAAATGAAGTATAATGCACCTGTCAGATTGGCTAAGATGACAGGAACAAATAATGATGAATGTTGGAGGGGATGTGGGAAAACTGGGACACTGATACATTGTTGGTGGAGTTGTGAAAGAATCCAGCCATTCTGGAGAGCAATTTGGAACTATGCCCAAAAAGTTGTCAAACTGTGCATACCCTTTGACCCAGCATTGCTGTTATTGGGCTTATATCCCAAAGAAATACTAAAGAGTGGAAAGGGACCTGTATGTGCCAAAATGTGGCAGCTCTTTTTGTTGTAGCTAGAAACTGGAAGTTGAATGGATGTCCATCAATTGGAGAATGGTTGGGTAAATTGTGGTATATGAAGGTTATGGAATATTATTGTTCTGTAAGAAATGACCAGCAGGAGGAATACAGAGAGGCTTGGAGAGACTTACATCACCTGATGCTGAGTGAAATGAGCAGAACCAGAAGATCACTGTACACTTCAACAAGAATACTGTATGAGGATGTATTCTGATGGAAGTGGAAATCTTCAACATAAAGAAGATCCAACTCACTTCCAGTTGATCATTGATGGATAGAAATAACTATACCCAGAGAAGGAACACTGGGAAGGGAATGTAAATTGTTAGCACTACTGTCTATCTACCCAGGTTACTTATACCTTCGGAAGCTAATAATTAATGTGCAACAAGAAAATGGTATTTACACACATATATTGTATCTAGGTTATATTGTAACACATGTAAAATGTATGGGATTACCTGTCATCGGGGGGAGGGAGGGAGGGGATAATTTGGAAAAATGAATAAAAAAAAAAATGAAGTGTAATGGAGTTATGGGGGGGGAGATTGGGTTCTAAAGATGGGAGGGATAAAAATTAAAGTGTTCCATTGCATCTTCTTTTGTGTTCTCTTGCATATCAACTGGTCTCTTCCTTTCTCTTTTTCTCCAAATTTAATATGTTTTGGGAGCATTTGTACAGTAGCCTTTGAATACATTTGTACAATTAAATTTAAAAACAAATTAATTGATTCCTTTATTAATAATTTTCTGTCAGATTCAGTAATCAAGCATATGCTATTAGATCATATCACCCTTGGCATTTGGTAGCTTGATAATATATAGTTTCTCAAAAAATCACCCTGTAATACACAGTAAACTCAGATTCCGTGTTTTGCTTTTCTGAATATTTCAAATATATTTATATAATTTAATATAAATAATATAAAAATACAAAATGCTCTTTTGTATTTCTAGGCCTGGCTCACTGAAGTTGAAGGCAGACTCCCTGTCCGCGGGGAACAGGCTAGACGACAGAGTGGAATGTATGAAGCACAAAATACACCCTCAGTCAATAATTGTGCACAAGACCGGGAGAGGTACAGTACCTGTAGAGATCTATTTCTACTCTCTTTTGAACTTTTGAAAAAGATCAAATGGGTACCCTGGAATAGAAATTCAGTCTACAAGAATTAAATGCTTACTACAGGATCAAACAGTCCCTTATTACAAGTAGCCTGTCTTCTATTGGGGAAATAACAACATTTATCAAAAGATATATATTAAAAGATATATTAAGATAAATATAAAAAAGATACTAAATAACCTTAGAAAGGGAGATAATAAAGGTTGGGGGAGAGGGAAAAGTAGGTAGTATGTAGAAAGTAACATTTGAATTGAGTCTTGAAGAAATTCTAAGGAGCCAAGGTGAAGAGTTAGGGTATTCTCATCATGGGGTTCATCAGTGAACAGGCCCAAGGATGGGAAATTGGAGTGTTTTATAAAAGAGTAACCAGTCGATCAGAATAGCTACAATATAGATTATGTGGAGGAAAGTGATGTGAAAGCTTTGAAAATAAATTAAGTTGGGAAGAGATTAAAGTAGCAAACAGTTTATACTGGATATTGAGTTAAGGACAAAGAATGACATGGTCAGACCTGACTTTTAGGAAAAGTCACTTTGGTAGTTGTTGCCAGCATTTTAGTATGGAAGACAGATTGGAGTGGAAAAAAAAGATTTGACATGGAAAATCAAATACAAGTCCATAGGAATAGTGCTGTCAACTTGAGGTCAACCTGAAGAAACTGAGGCAAACAACTTGAGTGATTTGCTTAGATTCACACATTTAGTAAGTATCTGGGGCTGGGTTAGGAGTTTAGAATTGAGATTTAGAGCATTAGGATTAGGTCTACCAACCTAGAGTCAGATCTTCTTGACTACAAGCCCTGTGCTCTCTCTATTACATTCACCACCCAGCAGCCTTTGGCTATTGGCATCTTAGCCAGGCAATACATTTGGATGGCAAGAACCTTGAAGGAATGGTATTAGTAGAGGGAGAATTTGCCAGTGGTAATAGGGAGCAAGGAAGCAAGGTGTCTTTTGACCTGCTCCCCCTCCACACCACTGGAACCAATGAGTTGGAGAGTGTGCAAGATAGGACAACCATTATGGAAAGGATGGCAGGGATGCAGTGTCACTTAAGTCTTGGTGATTCTTAGAAGAAGGAAGAAGCAAGAAAAGATTTAAAATTGAAACAAATTTGAAATAAATTTGAAATAATTTTATTGCATGCTGAAAATTTAGACTTTAAAATGAAATGATAATAAAACCACCTGCAAGGAATGCTCATAATTATAAATAAAATGATCACAAGGACTTTTTTTGATGAGTACATTAGCTGAGTATCTCCACTGAAGTTAGTTGCTATAGTTGCTGTGTATTTTTCTTTCTTGAGCAGCCCAGATGGCAGTTATACAGAGGAACAGAGTCAGGAGAATGAGCTGAAGATGATGGCCACAGACTTTGATGACGAGTTTGATGATGAAGAGCCACTTCCTACCATAGGAACTTGTAAAGCACTGTATACATTTGAAGGTATCTCTTCCTGTTACCATTCTTTACTCAATTATCCTATTTTATATGATTCACAGAATCAAAATTTTTTTAAAATTTACTTCAAAAAATTAAATACTTCCCCAAAATGAACATTTCCTCAATACAAAAAAGCATTGTTTATGAAACTTTGAACTTTCCATTTCATACCATTTGCTTCAAATATATATATGTACATGTATATATAGAGATACATACACACATACACACACTTATTTCTACACTTTATAGTTGTTACATTTTGCTTGTCTGCTTCCTTTTGAACTCTCTCATGTTTTTTTTCTGTTTATTTTAAAAAATGTTTTAATGGCTCACTTTTTTGGCCATAATTATATTTTACCTCTTTCTCCAACTTTTCTCTCTTTGTTTTTTTTTCCCCCCCTGAGGCTGGGGTTAAGTGACTTGCCCAGGGTCACATAGCTAGGAAATGTTAAGTGTCTGAGACCAGATTTGAACTTGGGTCTTTCTGAATTCAGGGCTGGTGCTCTATCCACTGCGCCACCTACCTATCCCTTTCTCCAACCTTTCAATTAAAAACTGAGCCAAAGAAGAAGGAAAAAATCTTGTAACAAATCCCAATAGTTCTACACCTGACCATGTCCAGAACTACATGTCTGTTTCCCTACCTTGTATCTCTCTCCTCTCAGGAGGTGGCTAATGTGCTTCTTCATAGATCCTCAGGAGACATACATAATCGTCAGTGGACAGGGTTGTCATTGTACTGATTTATCACTGAAAATTTTAAGCTGGAAGGTCATCTAGAGCAACTCTATAATTGTACACGAGGACACATAGAATCTGCAAGGTCCAATGACATGTCCAGAGGGGCAAAGGCAGTAAGGAAGAAGAGAACTGAGATTTAAAATGAGCTTTGCTAACTGAATCCATTCCTCCTTCCCTTCTACCACAGGAGACTATTAGTAGGAAGTAGATTAGGACAGGAGAAGATGAAAACCTGAACCAAGATAGAGAAGAAAGATTTTATAGTAACTAATTTCCATGAGTAGTGAGAGAGGGGAAAAGTCAAAGATAAAACTTAGGTAAGTAGGAGAATGGTATAACCATTAGTAGAAATGGAGAAATCAGGAGTGCTAATTTGGAAAGAAAAATAATGAACTCACTTTAAGATGCTAGCAGGCCAACCATTTGGAGATGTCTATGAAGCAATTGATAAGACTGGAGTAGAGTTCATGTTTGAAGTCAGAGCTGAAGATAGAACTTTGGAAATCAGCCATTTAAAGGTGAGACTCAAAACCCTGGGAAAAGATGTGGTTGATAAGATAGGGAAGAGAAGCCCATGGGGCAAAGGAAAAATCAGAACCTGTGAAAGAGAATGAAAAGAGTCTGTGGTAAGAGAATTAGGACTAGACCATACCATGTTACAGAAACCATGAGGGAAAAACCACACAGAATTGTGTCAACAAGTTATGGAAAACAAAAGGCAAGAAGGTGCTCAGATGTTAGCGTCTAAATCTTTACCATTGAAAATGACCCAAGTAGCTGAGATTACTTTGACTAAGAAGCTAAACTACTGTGCCATTAACTTTTCAGGTCAGAATGAAGGAACAATTTCAATAGCTGAAGGAGAAATATTATATGTCATAGAGGAGGACAAAGGTGATGGCTGGACACGAATTCGCAGAAATGAAGATGAAGAAGGTTATGTCCCAACTTCGTACGTCGAAGTCTATTTGGACAAAAATGCCAAAGGTGCTATGACTTACATTTAATACCATTAAAATTTTTTTTTAGTTGGCAGTTTCTCTGTGACTGTTTCAGTTAAAATTTCTTTAAGAACTGGATAAACTTCTGTGCATTTTTCACAGTTACACAGTAAATTTAATGCATTGTATAACTGACTTTTCATTGATTATTTTAATAGTAAGTTTCTCTTACCAAGATAAAATGCCCATATGGAGAGCTCAGTTAACTGCCAATATATGCATATATTCTCATTTGAGATATAAATATCATTTATTTTTATAGTGTCTCTAGATAACAAAAAAGTTGCAATCTAGCCTCTATCAAAGTATTTCATTGTAATCATATATGACTCAAGCCCAGTTCTTAGTTACACCTAATAAGATGCACTGATAGTTGATAATTTGGGAGCAAGTTAGAGATCCTTTGTTTTCTTTCTCACCAATTTATAAAAAGACTTAGATTTTAAAAAATTGTACTTGAAAATTATATATTTATCTTCTGCCTGCACAGTCAAGAAAGTTCTCATTTCTTTTAATTTGTTAAGAAACATAAATATTTTGCCTGTATGAGTTTATTTTGCAAAATAAAGTTCTTTTACAAAGCTGATTTGGAAAAAAGAAGATATTAATGCATGTTATGTTACTTAAACTTAGCAAAAATGATGTGAATTAGAATCGACAAACCATAGGATATTAGAGATTGAAGGAACCTTAGAAATTATCTACTTTTATCTACCCATTTTACTTACATCCTTGGTTTTATGTGTTATCAGAATCTTTCCAGCCATTAGTGATTTGAGTTCGCATATTTCATATGCTTTAAAACCATATCTAAGATTCAAAAATTGCCTTCATGTAGTCTAATTTTACCCTTATGTATTTTTTATTAAATCAAATCTATTTAACTAAGCCATAATCCCAAAGTTGGAGCATTATTTTGAAGCCAGCAAATAATGTTTTAGTGAAGTTTCTAGAGATTTATTTCCTTTTTTATCCCTTATTTTATTTATCCTTATTTTATCTTGATAGGCAGCCCATTTTGATTCCAAGCATTTTCAATTATATTATTCAAGTTTTTTTTCAAATTATAAAAAGAAAATACAATGGTCCTTAATTCACAGGTTCTTTTTTAAATGTGTCAAAAATACTTCTCCATTTTATTTAATAATCTATGAATGCTAACTTTAAGCTTCAGTACAATTTTGCATTGAGAAATTCCAGGATAAAAAGAAATATTTGTCCATTACTCAAATATTGGTTTTTTTCCCCCATTTGAAGGCAACATAATAAATGCTGAAAAAAATATAAAGTAGATGAAACCATTTTATTATTCATAATACATAGTTTTAAAAACTTAAGTGCCATGTTTTCCAAAAATAATTGTACACATTGATTCAGAAAACATATCAATAGATTTGCAAAGAGGGCGCCTTTAATTTCCATAGCCTCATTGTGATTATTTTTATAATGGATTTCTTCGTATCCAGAACAATAGAATATATATAACAGTGACAGCTTAGTGAGAATATTTTGTTAGTTTTGATTATTTCAGTGTATGAAATATTTAAGTGATCCACTAAATCTCATTAACATGAGCTTTTTGTACCATTGTTATATTAACTGACAATAGCTATTACTCATATTCTACAAGGTGATTCAAAAAGATTTCATATGGAATCTTCTTTGTTTTATGTGCAGAGCCTAAAGAAAATTTCAATGTTTTAAACTTTCCTAAATAAAACTATTTCTTAGAGGGATACATTCTGTCTAGAATTGCTATGTTATCTTGAATAGGCTTAGCTTTCCTTTATCAGAAATATTCTTGTGTTGAAATTACAAAAAAAGCAAAAACAAATTTTGCTTATAAGTTCTGCTTCTATAATTCTAGCCAGACTCTCAAAGTTAGTCATGCTTTCTGTGGGATCCTTACCTTCTCCACTACCTGGTTTATAAATCTCATACCTCAGCCAATAGTTCTGTAATACTGATCCACTGAGGAACAACTGCTGCTTCCCCATGTCCATTATCCAAGAGTAGTGGTTATATTTTTATTGATGCCAGTGCACTTTTTTTTTTTTACAATGTATCTAATTATTTAATGCTTGCCAAAATATTTAGAATATTATAGCTAACTTTTGGGCAATTGGATTGTGACATTATAAAAGATTTTTTAAATTGTCTTTCTGTTAAATGTTAATAATTCCACATAGAAGACATTTGTATATATTGCAATTTAAAAACTAAAGAGTTACTTGATTTTGACTTGTTTTTAACCTTTTGTCCTTTTTTATATGAATGTTTGTTTTATTGGTTATTATTCTGCTGCCTAATAATCCTTTTGTTTTTATAAGTGCTGGTTAAGCCACAAGGACTGTTACACTCGTAGCTAGGGTCCCTGCTGGCTGTTCCAGACTTGACTTTATTAGAGACACTTTGATTCTGAGTAAGTTATGTTTGAATGTAGCCAATGTGATTGTTTCTCTCTACTCCTATTCTAAAAGAAAAACTCTTTGTCTGGTATTACCTTCTAGCTCTGTCCTTATATTTGCTTCTAATAAACATTATATTTTCTCATGATTATGTATTTTAAATGATTTTTCACCTTTCTGAGCCAATTATTTCCTGTAGTACAATCTTTTTACCTTTAACAGTGGGGCATTTTCTGTCCAAATGCATATAAAAATCTGGCCTCCCTCACATCCATGATAACTTTCTCATTCTTCTTTACCATATATGTATTTATGGGCTTAGAAAGTCTGTGTTTCTTTTTCTTACTGCTTTTCTGCACTCCTCAAGATGAAGAACTTTCACTGTTTTCTGCCTGATATACACTGAGCTCTGTTTATCTTGTCACTAAAACAAAGATTTTGTTATTCCCCCAATAAAAAAAGAGCAGAATTGCAACTAAGGAAAGAAAATTGAACCACTGTTTTTTGTTTTGTTTTGTTTTGGTTTGGTTTGGTTTGGTTTGGTTTTTTTCTATCAACAAAATATTGCTTTCTTTTCTTTCATAAGTGACTAAAATTATGAGAAATAGTCATTCAGGTAAAAATTTTTTAATCTTTCAGGAGATAATCTTTCTTAATCTAGGTTGGAAAATAGTTTGCTATAACAAAACAGTGAAAGTTACTTATCCCAAGGATATTACCTTGGTACTGACTGTTCTAGATATTTCTGATCACTATACTTACCTTTTACCATTTGCCTGGTGGGACATTTGCAACCTAGAGCAATATGCCCACTATTCATTTACTGCCTTCCTTGCTAACATACAGTTTTTGTTTGTTTTTGTGTTGTAGATTCCTAAAAGTGCTGTGCTGGTGCAAGAGCCTCGAGTGAGCTTTCACAGGAGGAAAAACAGTCTGCTTGTTTCCACAGGCCACTCAAATGGGTCATGTGCAAAGACTTCTTGAGTTGGTCTGGAGTTAACACTTGAAATCTCAATCTGAAATGACATCCCCACATTACTCAGATGCTTGCTTTTTTCTTACAGCATGTTCTTTGTGGTTCAGACTAAAACGTAGACCTTTGGTTCTGTTGGATGGGCTTCCTTTTCAGGGAGTTACACTGACAGACTCGCTCTTTAGTTTCCAATTCAATTCATGGTTTTGGGAGTTCTTCTCCTTGCAACACAAAACCAGAAATTCCCAGAGAAGTGCCCTATGGCCTTTGTTAATTGCTCCCTAGTTCTCAGTTGGTTTGAATGTGTGACCTGGCCCATCTCAATTTCACAACGTGCCTTTTGTGATTATTTTACAACTAGTCTCATGAGAAGACTAAGGGAATCTAGAACTAGAGATCCAAACAAGCTTTAGCTAGACAGAGTGCTCAGATTTTTAAAAATGTATTGAGTACCGTAGCAATCAATAATAAATAATTCTTCCTTTCCAAAAGGCCATGTGTATTCATTAGGGCTTTTTGATAGCTGATTCTACTGTCACACCAACATACTCTTTTTCAAAATCCAGTCTGATAGCTGTGACTGCTTACTTGCTTCTCTCCTCCCCACCTCCTACTCCTCCTAAGTCTTACTCAACCATATATACGTCTCTGCATGCACCAGCAAAAGTTTGAGTTAGCAATTCTGTCTTCAGTGTCTTCCAAAGATCCAGTTTCAAATCTCATTCCAGTCTGCATGCTGGCCCCGCTCCCCTGCCTGTACCCACCTTCCATGAAGTTTGAAGGGCTTTGAAGCCTGTCATTCCTTTAGTAATCTACCTGTTTGTTAGTAATAGTAGCTTGAACCTGTGCCTGGGCACAGATAATTCGGGCATGAGTACCTCACCTATGCACTGTCATATTGGAACACAAAAACTGTTTGTTCTTTCCAGGACCTCAAAAAGATAAATCATCATTTATCACATCAAATGACTTTAAAGTGATTGTCTTATCGGCATCTTTTTTTTCCCTAAGTAATCCTACAATCAGAATCAGAAAACATTTATATCATTTCTAAATTTTAACATTATTTGGTCCAAAGTATAGTTTGGTTTTTGAAATAGAATTCCTTTACCACTTGAATCTTTAATTAATACTGAGATTATATCAATGTGGCTATCCTGGTTTCAGATCAGCTATTTTTTTTTTAAACAAGGAAAGCTCTTTTCAAACATTATTTAGCATAAATTTCACCAAGAACAAGAATGGTTAAGGTCAATTATGAAAGCTATGAGTTAGAATAAAACTTGATATTTTTAAGACGGGCATTAGTAACTGTTTAGTGAAGTTTCAGTTTGGTTCCTAGTAACCAGAAAATTGCTTTGTAAACATTGTCATTCCTTCTTTGAGAATCAGATTTTAAAATTTATGTCCAACTCAGAAGAGACAAGTGCAGAAATGTCTCAGAGGGATGTTTAGGGCTGGGTTTGTTGACTGGTTCAGTATGTCAAATTTTAGAAATTATTCAAATCAATAACTGAAAAAAAAGTGGGAAAAGGGGCTGCCTGCATATATCATGACTTCAGAAGCAAGTCCCACTCATGGCTGAAATTCTTTAAACTAATACTGTCTTTAGGAGGAAAGAGGAAGATAGTAACTACAAAGAAAGCCTTCTTCCCTCTTGACTTAAGTTCAGGAGCTTGGAAAACCCTACTGAACTCTCTCTGTGTTGCTCAAATGTAATTCCATAGGTGGAAGAGCTTTGTTTCTATGATTACTTCAATGAGGAAGTGATGCAATAGTTGGTTTGAGGGAATTCTTCAATGTCCATCATGCTTCAAGGAAGAGGATTGGTTTGAGCAAATGAAATTGAAGTTAGAAACATGTTATTAAAAAAAGTAACTCATCTTCAAAATCTTGCAGAAGTCGTTGTCCTGAGATCATTGGAATTATTCATTACTACATGCTTTGCCCTTCAGAAGTTGAGACTGCTAATTTATTACAAATATCACCAAAAAAAGGACCATTCTATACTTTATCCTCCAAATAAACAAATTTTGCTTTTGAGATGTCAGAACCTTGGACTGGGGTAATCCCATGTGTATCTATTAATTCTCAATTACAAGCAGATGAATGAATCCTTTGTAAAATAGGAAATATTTTCAATGTTTCTATAATTTATTCCTTTAATATCTGATACACTGTTGCACTCCCATGTCAGCTGTGTCCAAGCAAGAATGGAAAATGTTTAATTTTCCATTGGTTGTAGATAGACAAGAAATCATTAGCCTTTATAGGTAATCAACTTATTGCAATGTCAGAGTTGCTAAATAATGATGTTGGAAGGATTATTAGCTTGAGGGTATCAGTGAGGTTCAGTGGGAAAAAATTTCTGATGACAACAGTGAAAATGTTATGAAATAGTTCGCAGATAAAATCTCAAAATCTCTTAAGTGTTTCTTTCTTTTCTTGATACCTCCTATCACTGCTTGAAGGTTGTGATGTCATTTTAGATTTTAATTTTAAAGAGAACTAACCCTAAGTGTTGACAAAGCAAAGTTATTTCCCAAAAGGCAAAATCTAAAATTGATCCCTCCTCAGGATATGTTGAAGAAAAACTGAAAAGGCATTAATTGTGGTTATGGGACTCACCTTTGAACTTTTACCTATTTCACCTGGTAGCATGTTGTGACCCTTCCCATCTCTAAAGTGAGTGAGATTTGCCACCACCCCACCAGCAGTTACTAATGCCTTTCTGTAACATCTGTAAATAGAGAATAAAAAAAAAAACATAATTACTGAAAAAATATAAAAATTGTGTTAACTTCAGAGTATTTTTTCATATACTGTATTTTGGGTTTTTGCTTTTTATTGACTATCTCTCCTGTTTATATTGTCAAATTTTATTTTAATATGCCAAGTTATATCTTACTATATTGAGCACTTTTAAATTTGTGTGATTTGTGTGTGTGTGTGTGAGTGAGTGAAGAGAGAGAGAGAGAGAGAGAGAGAGAGAGAGAGAGAGACAGAGAGAGAGACAGAGAGACAGAAAGACAGAGAGACAGAGAGAGACAGAAATAGAAAGAAAGAAAAGGAGGGAGTTGATAAGAGTTTGCTTAGCATGTGTTAAGCTCTTGGTAGAATATCTGTTGTAATTCATTGCCAGTGGAAAGGTTCTGGCATTACCCATTTGTTCTTGGAGATGGAGTTCAACTAAATGAAGGCAAACATTGTTCTTGTAACTATATGAAATCATCTAAATATTAAATAAAAAATATAACTTCTAGTGTATTTTCATGTAACTGTTTTTATCTTAGGAAATTCAAATACAAAGATAACATTAAGGTATGGTGTGTTGTGACGCAGCAATGGAGTAGAAGTCTGGAGGTTCTCATCTCATGTAAAATGAGTCTGGCAGGTGTTAGATCCACTAATCTCAAAGATTTCTTAACATTCTGTTGTCTTCTAATTTGCTTGCTTAAAAAAGTTAAAACTGATTATGGGATGAAAACTGATTTGCGAGTCTGAAGACTTACTTGTTCAGATTATTTTATATACTTCAGTGATGCAACTAGATATAAATTAAGCTACCTCTTTTAAATCCAAATTACCCCTAAGTGGCCACGAATTTGTAACATTTTTGAGATTCTTTGTTGATTTTGATTCATAATAATCTTGTCCAGACAAGTGTATAATGATTGGATAGAGTACGAGCCTGAAATTAAGAACACTCATCTTCCTAATTTCAAATCCAGCCTCAGACTCTTATTAAACTGAGCCTATCCTTGTTTACTTTAGTTTTCCTAATCTGTAAAATGAGCTGGAGAAAGAAATGGCAAACTATTTCATTCTTTTTGCCAAGAAAATCAGGGTCATGAAGAGTCAGATATGACAATAAAGTCCGTCATAGATTGCATGCAATTATTCAATTGGTGAAATTAATATATTTTGGAGTTTGGAAATGGATGCTTTTGAAAGTGAGTGCTTTTGACAGGCTATATAATCTACTTCAGATTATTTGTTTAGATATTTCTTTGAAGTTGAAAGAAGTTGGTAATTTATAGCCATCCATCCATTCACTAAATGGTTAACTAGAACTATGTCTTAAAAATCTTAATGTTTGATCATTTAAATGTTCTTGAATATAGAGAGAACAGAGAAGTGCCAAAGCTAACTCTTAAGTGCCAACTGGATAGAAAGTAAGAATACTAGTAAGTAAAATCTACATTGAATGCCCTAACCTACTGGAAGCATTAATTTCTTAATAGTAAACAGATTTCCTTACAAATAAAAATTTTACCTGCCTTTCTGGTGTAGATGCTTATCAATAGTGGACTATATAGCCAGAAGGAAGGAATGTAAGTGGTTTGATGATTTACAAAATTTTTAGCCAACCAGTCTTCAAATAATTAAGAGTTGACATTACTTAAAGGTAGATATTTGAACATCTTAGGTCAATCCTATGTTGAAAAGAGAAATAAAACTGGGTTTAATTTAGAAAGAAAACTTACATATGCTTTCTCAAAATCCTCTGTCTTCTATGGGAAACATTTTCTAGAAGAACTTTCAAAGCAAGAGAGTTCCTTCTTAAAAAGAATAAATGTTTTCATGTGGCCTACTTAATCCAATACTATTTTACCTAAACATTATTTCCCTGCCCAGCCAAAGGTAACTTGCAAGGATTGCAAGGATTTGATAATACAGAAAAAATATTTTTAGACGAGGCAATTTATAGCCTCTTTAACCTTATGCCGAGTTCATCTGGGTCAGGTCTTTAGACTGTTTCTCAGCTGTGTGTGTATATAAAATAACCTGTTAACTTGCTGTACTCATTAGGTGAAATGTGTGTCTAAATGTCATATGACTGCTTTGATCCTCATGGTAAAAAATAAGTATAGGTTCATTTGTAATACCAATAACACTATAGTTAGAAAGTAATTCCTTAAAGTCACAGATTTCTTGTTTTCTTTTTACATGGTTTCTCAATACAAATCACTTCCCAATGACTCCCTCCATTAGAACCTTCCCTTATAATAAAAATAGTTGATTAAAACAAGTCAATGTTTCTTCTTTTCACCGATACTCCTCAAGATATTCACCTATATCCTCAATAACTGGAGGTTTTATGAGTCAGTAGATATTTCTGTGTGTGTCTTCAGGACTGATTAGTGGGTAGAACCATCTAGTCTTACATATAGTTGAACAGTAATATTCCTTTCTACAATATCAAGTTAATAGCCTACTGGATACCAAGCAGTGATGTCACTCAATCTCCTTCTATTCAAGGTTTGGTGCAAATTTAACTTGGAAAATAAAAATTCGAATTTTCAACCAGAGTTCAAAATCTAGATACATCTGTAAAGCTTTCTTGTCTTGTCCTAATTCCTTGTTTCCACACTATCTGCCTCCAGCAGGATTTTCTGCAATTCCCAATGAGAAAGGGAATGGAGCCTATGTGGTAGTTTTCCTAATTATATGCACTTGTTCTGCTCTTCTTCTTTCAGGGTTTCACTTTCAGTGTTACATCTGTCGTTTTTTCAAAGAATGCTCTTCACAATGGTTCAGAATCCTGTTGTAAGGGAATAAACAGAAGAGAGTGGGATGACCTGTAGTGAATCGTGGCTTATATATACAATATGTTAATAAAGGTTTTAGTTTGCTTATTAAAGAAGAATCTAAGAGCAAATGGTCCTCAATGGAGGCCTGAGAAGAACCAACTTGGGGCTGCTAGAGTTGACATGTTGGTACCTGGAGTCTGTGGTAGGAAGTTTCTGTGAAGAGAACCAAAAATTGAAAATAGGAAACAGCAATTGTTGCTTTTAGTGATAAAGAACCAAAACTAGCCTTCAGTGGCCATTGTGTTCATATTTTGATTTAGATGATTCCATTGCACTTACCTAAATTTTCCCTATTGATTTTAGCTAGCTACAACCTTTAACATCCCCTACACTCAGCTTTTATAACCAATTATGTTCCATCTTTTGGATCATGCCATTCTTGTGTTGTTAGGCTCACAAATTCGCACTGAAAACCAAAAAAAGAAAAAAACAAGTGAGATTACTTAATTAGTTCCTTTCTCTCTGAGCCTAGATATATCTGTCATATGTTTATATGAACAAACCCATTGACTTTTGTTAAGGAATTTTACATATTTTTATTATTATTTTTTCTGATTATACATGTATATTATAAAATACACTTTTCTTTATGAATCATGTTGGGAGAGAAAAATAAGAACAAAAGGAAAAAAATCACAGGATAAAAGGAAAAATCACAGAAAAAAGAAGTGAAACATAGCTATATGTTGATTTACATTCAATCTCCATAGTTCTTTTTTTTCCAGATGCAGATGGCATTTTATGTCCAAAGTTTATTGGGATTGCCTTGGAAGAACCATTGATTCTTGCCCAAGAAAGAGTTTTCTATTAGTCTTCTGGTAATGAATTGATACACTTAGATATATTTCTTTGTTCCAAAGACATGGTGAATAAATGTTTACAACAATAAATAACATGAACAGTATTAATAAACATAAATAATGAAATATGAATATGATAAAGCTTTCCCACAAATCATCTAGGACCTTTCCTGGCTTCTAAAGATGCAATTGATTAGAGACTTGCCAACAGCACTTGATTCTTTTTTTTAAGCATTGAGAATGTGGAAGATTGGAGAAGGGAATGTTGGGATACTGCCTTCTGTGACTGTCTTCCACCAATTTCTCAAATGTGTAGGTCACTGCAGTCATAAAAGAGAGTAGGGTTCTGAGGGAGAGCTTTGTAAAAGTTCAGTCTAAGAATGAGAAAAACTTGTGTTTGACATTTTTTTTTCTCTCCACCCACAGGAAAAAAGTCCAGTCAATGGAACTTGCACTTTCATTTTATGATGCAATTTTATCATCAGAATTAGAGTGGTACTTTACATTTATTCAGGGCAACTGGAGAGGGGCTCTACCTTTAATATGACTGATTTACAAGAGAATTTTTGGCTTCTCCAAAAATGTTGGTTGTAATTTTGTAATACTCATTGTTAGGTAGCAGGAGCCCAACCATAGGTTTGGTGCAGCTCTGGGTATGTATTCATTTAGAAAATAATAGCTTGGCTTTCTTGGGTGCTTCTTTGCTGACACTAATTTGTATTCCTGGATTGTTTTCAGTTTTTAGCATTTATCGCCTTCTGCCCAGTTTGGTGGGTAAACAAACAAAAAGCTTTGTTTTTTTATTTGCTTTCTGATACTCGTTTTTTTTTTTTTTTTTTTTAATTTGCTTTCTGAGACTCCCTTTTTTTTTTTTTTTTTTTTTTTTTTTTTTTTTTTTTTTTTACACAGGAATAGCAGCTTCCCGAAAGAAAACTTTTTTTCTTTGAAAATTTAAAACAGAAACTGGGATTTCATGAAAAGCTGGCAAGTTTTTTGGCTTTCCATTATTCTGAAAGTGCTAAGACAATTGCTATATAGAAGTCCCACTTAGGATTACATTTTCAAAGTTCAAATAATTTATCTTCTCTTATTTAAATATCTTCACAAACTCCCTCCCCCACTTGACCAATACTCCATGCCTTTCTACTAGCTGTCACCCCTATCTACTTTAGGCCTGAGGACTTTATCGGTCTAGGCCCCTTTCTCCAAGTGCCCTGCCCCCTCATTTGTCCACATTCTCCATTACTTCTATGACCATCTCCTTGATAATCTCTTTTCTCTAGGTTTCCAGGACTACATTGTCTTGGTTCTCCTCCTGCCTATCGGGGAGCTCTCTTCCAGATCTGTTGCTGGCTTCTCATTTCCCTCAAGTTCTGTTCTGAGCCTTTCATTTCTTTCATTTGGTGTGCTTATCAGCTCTCATGGATTTATGACTCTGTCTCTGTGTCGATGATTCTCACATGCACCTTTTCTGCCCCAACCTTTCGTCTGACCTCCAATCTCACATTTCCAACTGAGTGTCCAGTACACATCTTAACATGTTAACAAAAATTTCTTCCCCTGAATCCCCCCTCCCCATCCTTTCCTATTTCTCTGAGGCAACATTCTCTCTCCCATCCTTAGGCTCTCAACCTAGGAGTCTTTGCCCACTAAGAAAGCTTTCTTCTTAGTGCAAATAAATCCCTTTTTGCCACAAATTTGGGTTTGAATTCTTTCACAAGGAATCTGAGACATGGACCAGAGGGCATCTCTTACCCCCAATTCTCGAACCTCCTCAGGGTCACAGACATTAAAAAGCAACTGACTGATGCCCATCCCTCCAACTCCCTAATGGGTTTTCAGGCCTGTTTGTCACCCTCAGCTTGGTGTAGCCAGTCTGCTAAGGTGGTTCACTGGGTTGTGGTCCCTGGGTGTGCTGTACAGCTTCTAGATTCACAGGTGATAACCAAAGGTAGGTAAGTACCATCTTTCTTGTTTCTTACCACAGTGCTCTTAGATCCAGGGACAGGAGTCTTCTGGCTTTTCCATGAACAATGCGCTTCCCATCTCTCTTAGAGGACTACCATGGAAAAAACTGGAGGCTATGGATAGAACTCTCTCACCTCTACCTACAGAGTTCCCCCCCCCCATCCTTTTCAAGTAAAAGCCCATCTTTGTGTCACAGGAAGTCTTTTCTAACCATAACCATTCAATTCTGCTGCTTTTCCTCCATTTCCTATTTAGCCACTATATAGTTGTATGTTGTCTCCCCCACTAGATTTTAAACTCCTTGAAGGATTAGGATTTTTTGCCTCTATGTATCCCCAGGGCTTGGCACAGTTTGGCACATAGTGGATACTATTTAATATTTACCTTCCATCAAGTGGATATCTTCAACTAGAGAAGAGCTAATCTAATTCCAATTGATCAATGATGGAGAGAATCAGCTACACCCAGAAAAGGAACACTGGGAAATGAATGTAAACTGTGAGCATTTTTTGTTTTTCTTCCCAGATTATTTTTACCTTCTGAATCCAATTCTTCCTTTGCAACAACAACAAAATTCGGTTCTGCACATATATATTGTACCTAGGATATACTATAAGATATTTAATATGTATGGGAATGCCTGCCATCTAGGGGAAGGGGTGGAGGGAAGGAGGGGAAAAATTCGGAACACAAGGGAGTACAAGGGATAATGTTGTAAAAAAAAAAAAATTACCTATGCATATGTACTGTAAAAAAAAAAAAATGTTATAAATTAATTAAAAAATTAAAAAAAAAAATTTACCTAACCATCTAATGGAAGCTCCTTGAAGGCAGAAACTATTTTTGTCTTTCTTCCTGTATACATAAGTGCATAATAAGGGCATTAACTCTAACCCATGACGACTACTATCTTCCAAAACCTCCCTAAACAAGGAAACTATTGTCATATGTCCAGGACAAATAGTTTGAGGAGAGAAAGTCACTTACTTACCAAACCATATCCAGGGAATTAGAATTTTTAACATATTCCATAACATTTAAAATTACTAATCTTTGTATGACTTTTCTTCCAGGTTGGAATTGTGTTATACACATACATCCACAGATCTAAAGCTAGAGGGGCATAAGTAGTTTGTGTGGTAGCTCACTACAATAGAGGAAAAGGTTAACAATAGCACTATTTAAATGTACTAAAAACTAGAGACCACTAGAAGTTTCCCTGTGGAATATAAAGATGAAGGTGAAGTCAGACTGCCTATGAAATCAGTTTTTCTTTCTGATGATTCCAGTGACTGAAAAATATGATCACCTACTTCCAAAAGTTGTCATTTCAAATATTTAAGAGATACTCTCACAACTCCTTCTCTCACAATGAACATGGGTGACAAATGGCTTCTGGGGGCTGCTCGCTTTATCATGAGTTCTGGCCAAATAGGAAATTGTTATCTGATCACATCTCACTATTTCTATGAGTTTGGGAAGGAGAAGAGAACTGACCATGGGTAAGTGGGGGGGGAGGGGGGGGAATCTTCAGGGCAAACAAAAAGTCAAGCAAACTTTTATAATGATTCAAAATTTTTAAGGCAGCACCAACATTTTGTTCAAATGGTACCCTACTCTCAAAAAGCCATGGTTATGGTAGTTTTTTGAAAAAAACAAAAAACCAAGGCATTTGTCATGGTTAGAACCTCATTCCTGTTGGAAAAAAATATCTACCCTTTTCAAGGAAAAGCCTTAATTTTCCTTCAAGTAATATGAAGCACCATGAACATAGAAAAAGGATACCCCCCATGAGATGAATGCACATGTATTTATTAGGACACTGAGCACAAACGAACACAGAAATGTTATTACAATCTTTACACAGAAATGTTATTACAATCTTTACAGCGGAATTTATACAACACAAACAGTATGAGGACCTGAGGACCTAGAGGCTCTGAAGGAGATTTGGAAGCTTGCTGCTCCAACAAGGTCCAGCATGGCTCATTCTCTGATCCATGAGCCTGGTGCTGCCTTAATGGGTCAAGAGAAACAATCCAGGGAAACAATGTAACAAAACCCCACAACAAGTTGTGCAAAAGGTTTGCAGTATTCTGGGCAGCACAGCTGCTAGGATTTTGGCTAATGTTCCTTCTAAAAGCTGCCAAACCTGCTCCTTAGGTTCCAAACCTACCCTTCCCCAACCTCCAGCCCATCGAGCCTTCATCTCTGCTGGGTGAATCACCTGAAAGTTCCTGCAGAGAGCGTGGTGTTCGCTGCAAAGGACCTTTGTTCACACATAGACTCTGTGGCAAACCACAATGCATTTAGTTTTTTTGAGGGGGAAGGAGGAAGAATAACATGTATGTAACCTATGTATAGGTTCACAGATAAATTTCAGAACCAGACCAGGGCCAGCAGATCTGGCCCCATTTCCCTGCCAAAGCTACTACACAGCTAACAAGTATTTAAGAGCAAAAAGGAGAAAAGGAGGGTTATGTTCTGTCACCCTGCCATTTAAGGTAACCTGCATCAAGGAGCAAATGAGTCAAGTGGAAAGATTTTTTTTCCCCTGACACCAAACCTCACTAACCCTCCCCCCACCAAGTTACTCTGCAATAGGAGAAGAATCCCTACTGAAGTGTGGTCAGGAGGGCTGGCTGGCTGTTTCCTGAGCCCGCCACGGACCAGAGGCCCTCTTTCATCTTTTGTATTAGTGCAACTATTAGTGCATGTATGTTAAGACCAAATAAGGACCTTACAATAGCTTGTATCTAAAGAATATTTTAGATGCCCCAATTCCACTACAAGTGGACAGAGTAGCAACTCAAGTCAAATCTGTCTGTTAGATGGGAAAATATTGAAATATGAGTTGGCATTTCTCTTATACAAGCTGGGGAGGGCATCTGGTTTTGAATAATGAAATGTTTTTAATTCATCTGAAGTGAGATTCTGCTAAAGGTACCTGAGGGATGTACAGAAAGTAAGAGGGTGAAGTTATAAATATAGCTGCCATCTAGGTTTAGTTTCTAGTTACTTACTCTTTGTGGTTTACAAAGACAATGGACCAAATGCACAAGTGGAAATTCTTTTGAAAAAGCAATACCTTCATCCCCTGAGAACATGGCAGACAAGCAGACCAAAAGGCTAGTGCTATGGAGCCCAGACCCACTCACAGAAACCAAGCCCAAAGAGCCAGTGGTGTTGGAAGAGCTAGGCTAAGAGAAAGCTTCAGGAACATTAACTAAGATTAATTTGTGTCCCACCAGAACAAAAACCAAAAAGAATGTTACAAAGTCTTGATAGCCTTATCAAGCCTGCAAGGTAATGTATTTCTTAGTTGCAGCACTGGTCACTGAAGCACAATGCTTCTGCCTCTTCACACAGCTGCGTTTCCCAAGTGCGTGGCCTCTTCTCAGATGCAAAGACGCCCATCCACTGGCAAGAGACAATCTTGTGGAACCTACAAGAAAACTTGGATCACCCTACAGAACCAAGGAAAAGTTGAAAAGACAATATTTACTGGGTGGGCAATGTGTTGTGCCTCATAGGAAGTTTCTTTGCTTTACAAAGAGATTCTACCTTGATTAATGGTATTTGTGATTCCTTGGGATCTCAGCAACAAAACTACCCAAATCCAACTGATTGTGTGCCAAAGGTATTTTTTAAAGGCAGCTTGGTGCTAAATCCCTTTTGAGAAAAAATTATAGCACCAAAAGGCAGCTCAGGGCCCATACAAGGATGGGGGCCTGGTCCAGGGTGACTTACAACTTGGCCTACAAAGGTCACACAGCCCTGGTCTCTGCCTCAATCTTCTGTTCCCCATGCAGGTTCTCTGGTTCCTGCAACTGGGCAATGCTCTGTCGGATTGCAATCTCAGGACCACCTCCATAAAGGGTATTCAGATAAGTCCAGGTCTCCTCTGAAATCTGTCCGTAGTCAGCTCCTGCAAAGGAAGATGCATAAACTTGGAACTGTATGCAGCTCTTTTAGATGCCTGCTGGGTGAGAAGGAAGTCAGGACATTGACTATGTCATCACAGGAGCAGAGCTGGCAGAGAAAAGGGAACCCCTAAAACAAAGGGCTATTGTGCAGTTCCAGGGGACACAAATTCCACAAAGCTGACAAAAGTAGGACAAAAGTTGGTGGAACAAGCAAGTGCCTGAGATACTAGAGGCCCTTCACCTCCCCATGATGCTATCAGGTGGCCATTTGGGTAACCACTGGTTCCTTTTGGGGAAGAAAGCCAAAGACACCTTCCCCTAAACCCAAAGAAATTACAATAATATTCAACTTTTATGCAATGTTTGTAAGTACATTCTCATATAAGCCTTATAAAGTACATGCAGCACTGTAAGGTGGGTGCTAAAATAATTATTATTCCTATTTCCTAGATAGCAGTTGACCTAAACCACAAAATTACTAAGTATCAAAAGGGGAATTCAAGCCTCACTCTTGCCATTACCCATTCTCCTCCCTAAGTCAGGCTGCCTCTTAATAGGAAAGAACAGACCTGGAGGAAACGATTTCTATTTTTTAGAATAAGCTGGCTAAGAGCGCCCATCATCAATGCATACTGCAAAAAAGATAATTTCAATCTAATGGAAGAGACCAACAACTAAGTAGAAGCAAGCTATGTGCAGGATGAAGGGGGAAGGTGCCCACGCTGGGGGCTGGAAATGGCTTCCTGTAGAAGGTGAGCTTTTAGGAGGGCGAGATGAGAAAGGGGAGCGCTTCTGAGCGTGGGCCAGAGAGCACCCGAGCAGAGTGCACATCCTCCACAAAAATCAAGGTTTCCCTAGTCTTCAAATCACCAAAAAGAGATAAGTATGATACTGAAGGGGAAGAAGGAAGGAGTCACCACAGACAGGAAGCATGTGTTTACTAGGCCCCAAGGGTGATCAGCAACCACAGCAGCTACAAGAGCACAAAATCAGCTCCAGAGAGGCCCTGGGGGGAAGGGGAGGAGGGCTGAGACATACCCTGCTTCACCTGGATGTGACCACCACC
The DNA here is from genome assembly GCF_048593235.1 of Sminthopsis crassicaudata. Taxonomy (NCBI): domain Eukaryota; kingdom Metazoa; phylum Chordata; class Mammalia; order Dasyuromorphia; family Dasyuridae; genus Sminthopsis; species Sminthopsis crassicaudata. The sequence continues at coordinate 500,554,485 of NC_133618.1, read as the reverse complement.
TTTGATCAATGCTATTTTGCTGTTGTCAATGGGTCCAGGAGGATCTGGAACAGAAATGACATTGCTCAGGGAAGTCACTAGAGGTGTTTTGGTTTTACCCAGACTCCTTTAATTCCATAGAGTAACAGAAGGACTTTCTGACCCTCCAAATGCTCATTGGATGGGCAAGTCAGCTTCTCAAAATTCAACTAAAATGAAATTGGTTGAGAGGAAGGGACAATTTCCAAACCTGGTGAACTGACAGAAGGAACGAAATCAGAAGCCAGGGCTTCATGCACAGATTTTAATGTGATTGTTGGCATGTTATACCCTGTTTCCCCACCTCCCAAAGTGAGAAAGCAAATATTACAGGAAGTGACTAAGTACAAGGGGGAAAACCCACAGCAAATACAGGGGTCACACTAACGTCTCACTTAGAACCAAATTTCATAGATCTCATGATTCCCAAGTGGATGAGATCATTGAAGAAAAGACATACCCACATTTTCTCTCACTCCTTGTGCTCTCACCTAGGGCCGTAGGCACTTATCAGCAGAGCAGGTGCCAAAGTTCCACAAAGGGAAGCCCTCCCAAATATAAGATCTCACTGAGCCCTTTGCTGATAAGGCAGTATCAGTTACCACTAAGAAAAATCCCAGAAGGATGGGGTTAAAGGATTCATCCATACTCACCATTGTCTTTCCCCTTAACAAAGGCCTCCCATTCCCGGAACCACTGCATACTGATGCAATAGATGACATTGGGGGATTCTTCTGCTTGAAATGCTTTGTTCAACTACCAGGAGGACAAAAGAGATTAGCCTTGTAATTCCAAGGAATTGGTCATTCCACAACAATAAATCTCAGTTTCCTGATAATCCATTGACCACCCACCATATACTCCTATAACCCTGTACATAAAAGTGTTTTGTGCATTGTACACATTAGGGAACTGGAGTCCTTGGTGGCTGCCATCTCCTCCCCCAGTGCTGTTTCTCAATAGCCTTAATCAGGTCATTGTTTTTTGAACTAAACTGATGTTTGAAAGCAATGACAAGGAAGCTATCTGCTGAGGATGGGGAGCTCCAGAACATAAAAGGGAACAATTCCCCCACCCTATTTTCTCTGCCCCCTATGCACCTTAATGAAGGTATCGATCTCAATCCGCCTTCGTTTGGCCAGGGCTTCTATCTCTACCTGGCAGACTGAGCACACATAGAGATGATTCACAGCAGGGCCACCGCCAAACCTATACAACCAGATGAAAAAAAAACACTTAACAAATCTCAAGTAAAGGGCACTGAATGGGACCAAAGCTTCATACAGAGTAAGAGCAGCAGCAACAAATCTTCAGGGGAAAAAAGTGCTCTAGATACTCTAGGTACTGAAAAGGGTGGGCTTCTTGGGATTTTCCCAAATTACAAAGTTTTAAGTATTCAAACCACCCTGTTCTGGAAATGCTGGAGTTTCTGGAAATGAGGCAGAGTACCCTATGAACCAAGTGTTCCTGTCCTACAACTAAATACAGGAATTCTTTGTAGTTGAATAGACTATAGGACATTTATCTCCTAGGCTACCATTTCTCAAATGGTACAATATAAAAGACCCTGCTGCATTACAAAACATGTTATGAGATTCTGGGATTCCCTTCCCTTTAATAGCTTCTGATTAGAGAACAGAGAAGGATCACAGAGAAAAGCCTTCTGTGATCAAGGAGTCTTACCTGTTGTAGAGATATTCCCATACATTCTGGGGCAGGATCACCACAAGATCATCAATGTAATGGTATTTATTGGGTGGAATTCCTACCAAAAACAAGAAGATAAAATGAAAGGCCTAGAGCCATCATCCAAGGTTGTTCCCAAAACTTGAGCTTGTTATTGAAACAACTCCTGATATGGGGCCCTACCTCCATGGGAACAGAGGAACGTATGGTTTGTAATGGGTCCTGGTTCAGCAAATGTGTTGAACTTATTGAGCCACTCGCGGGAAATGTAGAACTGGAGCAAGCTGGGCTCCTTCATGGTGGCCAGGGATACTACATGCTGACGTTCTCGCACTGCCTCCTCACTGCTCTTCCTGACAAATAAGAAGCAAAAACAGAACTAGACTGGGGCACTCTATTTCTATAAGGATAAACACCAAGGGGAAGCACTGGAGCCACCCTTCTTCTACAAGTGCAGAGTCAACAACTGTGGATGCAGCAGCAGGACTCCAGACTAATCACACCATTCATCTCTACAGATGGAGAGTCATGGAGAGCAGGTGTTTTTGAAGTCTATTCCCAGGATGTCACTCTAGAAATAGCTTACCTATAAAATAGGACATAAGCCTCTGCATTTTGGACCACTGTTTCATGGACTTCTGTGACATACTGATCATCAAACTCATACCACTGGCCATTTATGACATTCTGACAATAGGCGATGTAGTGCCCACCTATGATAAAAGAAAAGAATCATGGAGAAACACATAGGATGTAGGGAAAAGATCTAGAACAGCAACAGCAGGAAGGAAAGTTCAAAAGCAAGTCAGTCTGGCTATTTATAAAGGAGCCTATTATTCTACAATGGGATGAGATAACTAGTGATAATAGTGTAAGATGGTGGTCCCTTTGGACTAGACTGAAAACTGGAACATGGGCTGACTTACTGCCTGCTGTGCCATGATGGCAGATGACAGATAAAAGGTCATAGGTGGGGATCTGGGAGACACACTCCTTGGCAAGGAAGGGTTGTAGATCAAGACCTTCCAAGGAGAAGGAGACGTGGCTATTGATTTTGAATGAATACATCACTTCATGCCGAAAACGTTTTAAATGAATGCATAGAATCTAAAAAAGAAGGAAAAAAAAATGGTATTTCCAGAAATCAGCCAGATGTGAGACTATATGAGCTTTAAATAGCCTAAGAGAAGGTCTCTGCAAGCTTTTGACAGCCTCTTAATAAATTTTCAGTCAGGATTCCTTATATTCTTTTTGATCATTCAGACAGAGGCTTTGAATGATAAATGGAATATTCACAAAAAAATCTAGGATCTACTGAGTTAAGATAGTTTTGAGTTTTTTGTTTCTAGGAAAAAAGTAATGACAAAAGACCCCCCATTTCAAACTCCCCACAAGAATAGATACTTTATAAAATCAAGATGAAGTGACTCCATTTAAATTTCACTTGGTCGCTTTTTAAAGAAAATGAATTAACATGTAACCATGTTAAACACAGTATCTATTGCTACACTGACTAATCTTTTGAAAGCTGTGCTATAATATCCCACTAGCTATTTGACTCTTACAAAGAAATACAGCATCTGATCAAAAGTACTTTAGAAGCAGATCTGTTTACTCAAACACTGGGATTTGTAATTCCTTTCAATGTGCTTTTAGCCGAATCATGAACCAGAAGCAAAGTAAACTGATAATGTGAACGTGGAGTCAAAGGTGTGTGTTCTTTGAAAAGAGGCTTTCTTCCTCCCTTAAGACACATAAGTTGCTTTCAGGGACTTTGGGCCAAAATAACAACAAAAAAGCCCACTTCTTTTTTTACCAATTAGCGACATGCTTCTCTCTTTCAGATCTTTTCACATCCCTACCAGTCAGCTTGAAGGAAACCACTTTTAAGGGGGCAAAAGCAAAAGGAAGAACAGGGCTCTTCCTCTACTCACCTCAGGCAACCGAAGAACTTTACAATATTTCACTCCATTTCGTAATCTAAGAGAGATAAACCACCAAGGCCCCATGAGAGGGAAGCCCTGAGGGAAAGCGTGAGGTACAGTTGGGGCAAGGCCTTACTGGGCTCCTCCCTTCCCCTCAAGCTTCTCTTGGGTTCTCACTAATCGTTACTCAAATCAGTGAGGTGGCAAGAGAAAGGATCCAACCAAAAAAAGGGTAAGGAAGGAGGCCAGGGAGAAGTCTCAAAAAGAAAAGAAGAAGCACTTACTTTTTACATCGTTCACAGCTATACATATTGTCCCCTGGGGAGAAAGAAATGAAGGAACTGAGGAAACAGAAAACCAAAGTCGAGTACTGAATGCCTTGCCTGCAGTGAGGATGCAGCACCCAGAGGAGGGTTCCTGGCTTCACCCGCTCTGTGGCAAATGAAGGATGGACAAAGGAAGCCACATCTGTACACTGTCTCTCTCCTGCCTCCACTCCCTACTCCTCCAGGATATTATGTTGGGATAGTGAGAAGAGAAGATCAACCTATTTGCGGCTATTCTTTTGTCAAAGCATCAGTGATAATATGATGCTCTGACAGTTCTAGAAACTACTAAAGCAAGATCTCCACATGCTCTTCTCAGTTTTTACCTGCAAAGCAACACTCACTAGTCAGAGAGACCAAGCAGCCTTTTTGAAGAACACTGGCTGGCTCTACAGGTGAACTGGACTCCCTTCCTTCAAAGCTACAGCCCAACTCACCCTTCAACTCATCAGCAGCAAAAAAAGCAGCAAGACAGTCTTCCAAAGTGACAACAGGACCCCAAAACCAGCTGGGGATGCAAGATACCACAAACCTGGGAAAGATAAAAGACACAAAGGACCCTTACTTAACAGCACTATATCTGAAATGGTGGTGGCGTGTGCATATGGCGGAAAGGATGAGGAAAGAAAGGATACCAAGAATTCCCTAATTTGCTTCATGAGGTGAACACAGAAGGTACCTTCGGATATACTCCATGATGAAGGCAATCCAGCCCTGGGACGTGTAGCTATCCCCACATGCCCCTGGCTTGGCCGGCACATTCTGGTAGATGGCTGAGTGCAGCTTGGCTAGGTCCTCCTTCCCTGGGATGGGCAGCGACAGGTCTTGAAATGTCTCCACGGTGGTGGATACCTGCCATGGGCAAATTAAATGAATTTGTTTCCGATGTTACTCAGCCCTATGTCCTGGCCTGAGTAATGATTGTTGTGTGATGATAATGGGAATGTATCATGGAAACACAGTTGGGAAATTTCTGTTTTGAAATCACTTCCATTCCTGTCTCAATCAAAAAAGATTTTTACAATAAAACTTTGGTTAACTTAAAATTGGAACAATATGATTTCTAGTAGCATTAGGAACTGGAGTAAAAGGGTCTTAGCCACATAGTTCTTTGGGTGAAATATCACCATGCTTTTCATTCAAAATACAAAAACTTTATGGATGAGTCACTTGGATTTATGTCCGGTGACCTCCTGCTTCTAGAGTCATGGGTTCTACTTCCATTTTTTCTATCTGCTATTCCTTTGTAGCTTAAAAGCCGTTTTGGGGAAGTAGATTGTAAGTATGAGAAAATTAGTCTGCATCAGATAAAGAAAAAAAGTATCTGAGACACTATCTTTCATCAAAAACAATTTATGATAGAATGATTATGTCTCAAGTTGTGGTGTCCTAGAAACAAGCCTTGCTATTTTAGTACTTTATCAGCAGCAGCAGCTTCATAGTTAAAAAAGCATGTGACCTACTCTGTCGCAGGTGAGGCACTGCACCAGGCTGAGTATGGAGCCGTCAAAGATATCTGAGATGACACTCCGGTAGCGAAGCTCTTTCTTCTTTTTCCCAGCAGCCAACACCTGAGCTAGAGAAGAAAACCCAAGAGGTGTGTATCACCTGCCCCAAGAGATCTGCCTAGATAGCCCTTGTCAACCAGGCATTTATAGAGGTATAGTAGAGATGGAAAAAATCCCAGTTAGGGAATCAGAACATTGGGATGAAAGTCTTGGTTCCCATCAGGGGCTTACCACATGACTCAGGACAAGGAACTTTCCTTAACTCCCAAATGCAAAATGGGGTTAAATCTGATTCCCCTACTTCACAAAGCAATAAAATAATCCCTGACACTCAGTACTGGAAAAGAATGGTGCTTCCCAAATTCAAGTTAACATGGAATAATGTCTAGCTCCAGTACCCTGCAAAGTGCAGAGGCAGGAGAATATCCAGGAGGGCAACACAAAAGGTTAAAGGAATCCCATGAAGTCTAAAAAGGGGAAGCCAACAGAGGAGTCTCCAGATGGCAGCTTTCAGCAAAAAGGATGGATTAGGTATCCTGGTGACAGGCTGACAGTCTAAGGATATTCTGATTATTCTTCCAATCTTGAGGAGTTGTTTGAATACATACACATTTAAAAACTTTTTCTTGACCTGTATCAGAGATGATACTAAAGTGAATGCAGCTATCTCCAATAACAGCCCTGTAGACGACAACATCCCCTGTGCTTCTCTTTCCTCCGGAGACTATTACCTTTCTTGAAAACATAGGAAGGTCCCACTCTCACAGGGCTAGAGCGAGGGGGACTGCTCGACAGCTTGGTGAGCGCCTCGTGATGGACAGGGCTGCAAGAGCGTGAGGAGCAGCGCATATAGGCATCGTTATCTGGCTCTAGGAAGAGAAAGAGACCCCGCTGTGAATCCAAAGGACTCCCCAGTGATTTCAGAGGCAGGATTGTTCTGCCTATTTAGCCATCAGCTGACAGTGTGCCTGAGGGGGAAGAACATTCTCTTTTGTCATAAGTGCAATCAAACCAGACCTCCAGTTATTTCCCCAACTTAAGAATACATCAACTGCTCTCAACTCTCTATCACAAGTTGCCTTTCCCACCACCACAGTGGGAGAAGCGATACCTCTTTGGGAGAGTGGATGCCACAAATATATGGTGTTTCACCTTTCCAACTGAGGTTTCTCTTCCCTCTGTACCATCCCCGTCAGAAACAGAGGAGCTCTGGGCTGTGGATCTGTACCTGGTGTCCTACATGGGCTGGTAGAACGTGGAGAGGGAAGGGCTTCCGTGGGGCGATCATCGATGGCAGTCATGGTGGTATCAACATCTGCGTCCTCATCAACTTGCTCAGAGCTAGTTCGCTGGTGGCCCCAGGAGAATTTTCTGTCCTTCATCCTCTCCTTCTCTGAAATCCCCCTGCCCGCTTCATCCTGGATCAGCAACTCAGTCTCTGCCAGGGTGCTGCCCATGCCCACCCCCCTGCCTTGCCCATCCCCCTCACCCCGATCACTGCTGGAGTCACAGGAGAGGAATTCATCCTCTGAAGGGCTCCGGTCGCCCTCGTGCTTCTCTTCTGAGTCGCTGGAGTCTGAGTCCCTCCCAGTAGCCACCACTGGCTCCTTGAGCTCTTCGTGTAGTTGGTCCATCAAACAGCGGAGGAACTCTTGGGTGTCCTGCCAACCAACAATAAGAGTGAGCCCCTCCATTCCTCTAAGACACCGAGAAATGGTGCTAGGGTGTGGGGGGCTCACTGGACAATCCTTTGCTTTTTCAGAGGTCCTGATTCTGCCAAGGGGGCGAACGACAGTTAGCGCCAACCTAGAAATCCAAAGAAATAAGTCGTGAACAGATCAGCTCAGACAACTAACTGGCAGCTAAGCTCCTTCATCCTTCAAAGTTCCAAAATGAAACAGCAATGAAAGGGAGTGCATTGGTTTTTTTCAAACCTACTGTTACAAAGAATAACATTTTTACTCACTTGACTTGAAGGATCAGAGGAGGTGTGTATTCCATCAGGCTAAACAGAAAAGTGATTTAAAAACCCATAGTGGCCCCATAAATTGTGAACCTGCAGATTTTTTTTAACCAGATTCCTGAAATGTTCAATACATCAGTAATTAAAATTCCTCCAAGTATTTAATAAGTATGAATATACTTAGCAGAGAACTTGTCTACATTTCCTCCAAAACTAAAATCAAATCTCCAGAAAAGGAGCGAAAAGGAAACAGAGCTCCCTAAGGAAGGGTGATGAAGTCTAATAGGAATAAGCAGTTCCAGTTCTTCCAAGCTTCTCTCTGGGGCATGAAGAACTCTGTCCCTTTCCTACGGTTTCAATGAGGACAGAAAAATGGCTATAGCTCTACAATACACTGACTGGTTGATGGGGATTTTAAAAAGGGAGGGGCTTATAAGAGGGCAATGCAAGTACATGGGAACTCCTGAGGCAGCAGCCAAATGCGAAAATTCCCTAAAATCATTATAGCCACCACCTAAGACTGAACCATTAACACCAAGTATGTGAGGATCAATGCTGAGGGCTTCTCTTAGATTTAAAGAAACTCCATTCTAGCAATGAAAAGCACAGGCTGTGAGGCAGGCAAAGGTCAGGAGCTTGAACTCAAGAAAGTATCAGTTCAGTCAAAGTTTGGAAAATGTTTTGAAGCTTCTGGCTTAACACTGTAGTCAAATAGATGTTGGAACAGCCAAAGATGTGTATGCTTACTGCTGGCATCTCCGTCACTCACTTCTCAACTACTCATCCTATCTTCTAAACTCATCACTTAACTCACAAGTATTCTTTTCAAAGTTACCAAGGACCTCTTAATTACCAAATTTAAAGATCTTAAAATTCTAATTCTTTATCTCTTCCTTTACCCTCTCCTCTGGGGGTCTTTCCTTTCTCAGAATTTCACATCTCTGGTTTGACTGCTTCTTTCTAGTTTCTTTAGCTGAATCTTCATCCAAGTTTCACAGTGACCTCAACTTTTTACGTACATCAACTGCTTTGAAAGTTCTTTCCAATGCCATCACCCCTGTACTAGCCACATTCTCCTCTCTTCTCAGCTAGATTGCTAAACAAACCAGTTTCAATTCCACCACTTCATCCTATTTTTTCCAAGTTCCTTCCCCCTTATCCTATCAAAGATCTTGCCCTGCTATTAAGCCTCAGGCTGGATCACTCCCATGCACACACGCACACTCACACCTTTGTTCCCATGCTGCAGCCAAACAAACCTGGAGAGAAGCATCAAACTATGCAAACTGGACACCTTACAAATCAGAGTGAAGGGCAGAAACCTGGGCCCTTACTATAGGTAAGGCATTAACACCTTCCTAACTAGCTCATTATCCCATTGGACCAAATCTTTGCATCCCTCTTCAAATCTCCTATAAGCTCCCCCTCTCCCATCTAAGTAACCTCTTTGAATAAACTTGCTAACTCCACAAGAGGTGCCATTTTCTTTCTTCTCCATTCCACACATTCTGGCTTCTGACCTCCTCATGCATCTGAAACTGCTCTTTCCAAAGTCACCAGTGAGCTGTTAATGGCCAGATCTATGTCTTTTCTCAAACCTTCTTGACCACTCTTCAACCTTTGACACAGCAGACAGCCCTGTCCTCCTTGATTCTCTCTTCTTCCCAGGTTCCAGTGACCCAGCTCTCTCTTGTTCTCCTCCGGTCAGATCTCTTCTTGTTTTCCCTTAGCTCGAGTCCAAAACTGAACTCATTATCTTCCTCCACCCCCTTCTTCCAAACTTTCCTACTATACTCAAGAGCAGCACCATCCTCAGTCACCCAGGGCACAACCTTGGTTTCCTCCTTCAACCCCTCACTTCTCAGCCCCCCAGAGTCATTCTGCTGGAAGATCACTTGACTTTGCTGTCATAAGATCTCCTGCACATGCCTCCTTTCCTTTGCACTACACGCTGGGGCAAGCCTACATCATCTCAGCCTGGACTGCAATCTGGGAGTGACTCTGTCTGCCACAAGCCCCGCACTGCTGCACTCCTCATCACCGCTATCAAAGTGGTCTTCCTAAAGTGCAGGTCTTGCTGGGTGAATCCCCACTTACATAGATAGACCCACAGACAGAAACACATTGTCCCTCTCTCCCTCTCTCTTTCCCTCCCCCCTTCTCTCTCTCTCATTCAAATTACTGAACTAAGTGAATGCCTATCAGTTGAGGAATGGAACAATAAGTTACGGTATACTAATGTAATGGAATGTTACTGTTCTATAAGAAATGATCAGCAGGATGATTTCCTATTATGTGATGATCAACTGTGATGGACTGAGCTCTTTTCAATAATGAGGTAATTCAGGCCAATTCCAAAAGACTTGTGATGGAGAGAACCATCTGCAGCCAAGAAGAGGATCACCTTTTTGGTTATTGTTTGCTTATTCTTCTTTTTTCCTGTTTGGTCTGGTTTTTCTTGTGCAGCATGATAAATGTGGAAATATGTTTAGAAGAATTGTACATGCTTAACTTATATTGGATTACTTCTTGACTCTATGGGAAAGGGGATGAAGGGAAAGGAGGGAAAAAAAATTTGGAACACAAGGTTTTACAAGGATGAATATTGAAAACTATATTTGTAAATATTTTGAAAATAAAAAAGGTATTATTAAAAACACACAAAAGGAAAATAAACAAGTCCTTCATAACCTGTCCATGCCCTATCTTGCCCTTCTCTCAAAATTCTCTGTGATCCAGCAAAGCTGGTTGCTCTTCTATCTTTTTCTTGAACAAGACCCTCAGTCTTCCAGATTATAGGCATTTCCACTGGCTGTTCCTCATGCCTGTAATTGTTTCTCCTGATCTCTACCTCCTAGCTTCCCCCATGTCAAGTCCCAACTAAATTGGCCTTTCTTACTCAACTGTTCCCCCACTTCAAACTATACTCCACACAACTGTCAAAGTAATTTTCCTAACCCAGAGGCCAGACCATGCCAGTATACTAGTCAATAAACTCCAATGACTCTTACTTCTAGGATCAACCTCGTCTTTTTCACATTTAAAACATTCCCCAAATGAGCTCCTCCCTATTTTTCCAGTTCTGTTATACATCTCTTCCTTCTACATACGCTATGGTTCAGCCTTATTGGACAACCTCTTGTCTACATGACTTCACCTACAGAATACTCTTCCTCCTCATTTCTGCCTCTTAATAGACTCCTGGGCTTCCTTCAAGACTCAGTTCCAAACAACTTTCTAAAGGGAAGGCAGAGTCAAAATGGCTAAATGAATAATTAAAACTGCCAGACTTCCCCCAAACCCTCTCCAAAGAACCAACTACATAAAACACCAAATCAAAAGGAAAAGCCAACAATAAAATCACTTTGAATCCTTTTTCCAGCCCAAAGTAGCTTATGAAGACTTAAGAATGAGAAGTGGGAGATGGTAGCACAATAGCAGAGCTACTGGCTGTGGGTCTTATAGAAGGCAGCAATAGTAGGGATACCTGGAGTCCAATACGCAAGGATGGTAAGAGCAATGAACACTGAGTCAGAAAGAGATTCCAGGGGATCCTGAATTAGCAGGATCAAGCACCATTTGGACTCCTTATTGCCCATTACCCAGTGTTGGGTTACAATTCCAAGATGGAGGAGAGAGGTTTCATCATGATTTCAAGGGAGTGATGGACAGGCAGATGGCTAGAGTACTGCGCTTAGACTCAGAAAGACTGAGTTCGTAAGTTCAAATCTGGTCTCAGACACTTTTTAGATGTATGATCCTGAGCAAGGCATTTAACCTATTTGTCTCAGTTATTCATCTGTAAAGTAAGCTAGAAAAACAAATAACCACTTCAGAATCTTTGCCAAGAAAACCCCAAATGGAATGATGCAGAGGCCAGTCCTCAAACCCAGTGGTAAAAGCAGCAGAACATAAATGCCTGAAGCTCAGGCCAGTCTTCTCCCCCAGAGATGAACAGAGCCTAACTCTAACATAAAGTAAAGAAACAGGCTGGGAAAATGAGCAGACAAAAAGGAATATTACATCTAAAAATGACTTATGGTGACAGGAAAAACTTTAAAAAGGAGGGGGTAAGGAAAAGATTTTTAAAACCAAATAATAAATATTGTTGTTCTGTAAGAAACGACTAGCAGGATGATTTCAGAAAGGCCTGGAGAGACTTACATGAACTGATAGTAAGTGAAATGAGCAGAACCAGGAGATCATATTATACATAGCAACAAGAAGATTACACAATGATCAATTCTGATGGATGTCGCTCTCTTCAACAATGAGATGATTCAAACTAGTTCAGTGATTGTTCAGTGATGAAGAAAGCCATATATACACAAAGAGAGGACAGTAGGAACTGAACAACATAGCATTTTCATTCTTTTTTGTTATTGCTTTCTCCTCCTCCTCTTCCTTCTTCTTCATTTGATTTGATTATTTAATTGTCCGTGCTTATGTTTTGAAAAATAAAAAGCCTTAATAAAAAAAAAATAATAATAGAGGAAAATTTAGAGCTATTCAAGAAAATTATGAAAAGAATACTAAGTTGACTTTAAAGAGGCACAAAAATTATTGAAGAACATTGCTCCTTAAAAATCAGAATTGAAGATAGCAGAGTCAAGACAGGAATTTGCTGTAACTCTCCTAAATTCCCCTCTAAACTAAATACTTCAAGATGAATTCTAGGGTGGTAGAACCAATGGGATGAAATAACTATCCAGCCAAGAAAAATCAAAAAGTCAGCAGAAAATCTGTCTCATTAGAGCAAGATGGAGTATAGTCTAACACAGGCCATGCTCCAGCATCAGGTCCTGGAGATGAATGAAATGGCAATGATGGCTTCCAGAGTTCTCAGCCCATAGACATATGGAGGCTGGACAACCAATCAGAAGGAGATTATAGGGGGCCCTTTGCTGGCACTGAGTGCACAAACCCAGGACAAGAAAGAGCACCAGAACACTAGAATATGGGGCTTCAAGGCTTGACCACATTTCCATGGCAGAAAAGGGTACTTGTGGTCATTCACAGACTAGAGCACAGGCCAGCAGTGACCACACCTCTACTTAGATCATCCCAAGGTGGAAGAATTGAAAACTATGAGAAGACCTCTTCCTTCCCCCACCCCTGACAATAGCCAAATACAAAAAAAAAAAAAAGATATATAAAAATAACCAAAGAAGAATTTCTCAAAAGATAGAAGTGGCCAAATTGAAAACAAGGTACAAAAGCTCACTGAAAAAAAAAAAAATTCCTTAAAAAATTAGAATTGGGTAAGTGAAAACTAATGACTCCAAGAAACATCAAGAAACAATAAAACAAAATCAAAAGAATGGGAAAAAAAGAGAAGAAAATGTAAAAAAAAAATAAAAAAAACAAAAAACAAAACAAAAAAAAAAAACAAAAGATCATATTATAAGAAATGACCAAGGAAAACTGTCCTGATATACTAGAACATGAGGGTACAATAGAAACTAAAAAAATTCACTGATCACTTCCTGAAAGAGATACCCAAATGAAAGTTTTCAGGAATATTATAGCCATATTTCAGAGCTTCAAGGTCAAAGAGAATACTTCAGAAAGAAACAATTCAAATATCATGGAATCACAGGCTATCAAGATAACACAAGATTTAGCAGATTTCATGTTAAAGGAGTGGAGACCTTGATATATAATATTCTAGAAGGCCAATAAGCTAAGATTACAACCAAGAATCACTTACCCAGAAAAAAAAAAAAATTAAAAAAAAAACCAATATAATCCTTTAAGGGGAAAAATGGACATTTAAAGAAAAAGAGGACTTTTAATCATCCCTGATGAGTATCAGCTAGAGCTGAATAAAAAAATTTGACTTTCAAATACAGGACTCAAGAGAAACATAAAAATGTACACAGGAAAAAAGAAATCATAAGGGGTCTGATAAGTTTAAATCTTACATGGGAAGATGATACTTGTAAGTCCTAAAAACGTTATCATTATAAGGGTAGATAGAAGCAGAAATAAAAGATGCAAGTATATAGTGATAGGATAGCATTAAAAAATTAAAATATGAGAAAGAGGGATGTACGAGGAGAAAGAAGGAAAACATAGAATGGATAAATTATTACCAAAAAAGGTGTAAAAGAACTTTTATTAGTGGCAGGGGAAAAGAGGAGTAAGGAGCAACACTTGAACTTTACTCTTGTCAGTTGGGTATAGAAATCTATCTTATGGGTCTCATTTTTCAAACATATAAAAAAATTGAGTCAAATTTATAAAAAAAAAAAAATAAGAACCATTCCCCAATTTATAAATGATCAAAAGATATGAACAGTTTTCAGATGAACTTAATCAAGCTATTAATAAACAAATACTCTAACTCTGATTGATAGAATGCAAATTAAAACAATTCTGAAGTATTCATGCGTATTGTATTTGCTAATGAGCAGAAAAGAAAAATAGCAAATGTTGGAGGGACTGTGGGGGAAATGAGACATTAATGCATTGTTGGTGAAATTATGAACTAATAATAACCATTATGTAGAACAATTTGGAACTATACACAAACGGCCATAAAATCATGCATGCCCTTTGACTTAACAATACCACTACTAGGAAGGTAGGTGTCCCAAAAGAGATTTAAAAAAAAAAAAAAAAAAAAAAAAAAAAGATTTATATGTACAAAATATTTATATCAGCTCTTTTCTCAAGTCAAAGAATTAGAAAATGAGGAGAGGTCCATCAATTGAGGAATAGCTAAATAAATTATGATAAATGATTATGATGATTTTTAAATACTGGTGTTCTATAAGAAATAATGAGCAGGATGTTCTCAGAAAAAAACTTGAGTCCTCCATGAGGCTCATGCAAAGTGAAATATACTGTGTACAAAGTAATAAGCAAGGTTGTGAGATGATCAGCTGTGAATAACTTTGCTATTCTAAGCAATACAATGATTCAAGACCACTTTGTAGTATTTATGATGAAAAATTCAATCCATACCCAGTAGAAGAACTGATTGTATGAATGCAAGTGAAGAACTTTTTAAAACTTTATTCTTCTTGAGGGGTTTTTTTTTGGGGGGGGGGAGGAGAAAGATCTATGTTTTCTTTCATAACATGACTTTTATGGAAATGTTTTGCATAACCACATGTGCCTTCTTCATGTGAGGGAAATGGAGAGGGAGGATGGCAAAGAATCTGAAATTCAAAGTTTTAAAAACAAATGTTAAAATTGCTTTACATGTAACTGGGAAAAATAAAATATTAAATAAATGGGAAAATGTCTATCTTATGCTGGGAGAAAATAGGAAATGAGAGGGGTAAGGGGAGAACTGATAGAAGGGAAGAGGATTTGGGAAGGTAGTGGTGAGAAGTAAAACACTTTTGAGGGAAAGGATGAAAGGGAGAGAGAGAGAAGAAGGATAAACAGTGAAGGGCAAGGTAAGCAGGATGGAGAAAAATACAGTTAGTAATCTTAACTGTGAATATGAATGTGATTAAGTCATCCACAAAATGGAAGCACATAACAGAGCAGAATCCTACAATATGTTGTTTTCAAGAAATAGTTGAAATACACACATACAAAGTAAAGGTAAAGAATAGAGCAAAATCTATTATACTTCAACTGAAATGAAAAAAGCAGTGGTAGCAATCAAGATCTTAGATAAAGCAAAAGCAAAAATAGATATAATTAAAGGAGATAAGGGGGAAAATTGCTAAAATGTACTACAATGAAGTAATATCAATATTAACATATATGTGCCAAATAGTATAACATTTAAATGCTTAAACAAAAAATTAAATGAATTACAGAAGGAAATAGATAGTAAAATCATACTAGTACAGGACCTCAACTCTCCCCTCTCAGAACTAGAAAAATATAATCCAAAAATAAATAAGAAAGAAGTTAAGGAGATGAAGAGAATTTTAAAAGAGTTAGATATGATAGATTTCCAGAGAAAAGGGAATAGGAATATATCTTTTTTTTTTCAGTAGTGCATGGCACTTAACAGAAAAACTGACCATGTATTAGAACCTCACAACCAAATGCAGAAATATTCAATGCACCCTTTTCAGATAATAATGTAATAAAAAGTACATTCAATAAAGAGTCATAGAAATAGATTAAAAATTAATTTGAAACTAAGTAATCTAGTCTTAGAGAATAAGTGGGTAAAAGAACAAATTAGACAATATATCAACATTTATGAGATACCATCAAAGCAGTACTTAAGAGGAAAATTAATATCATTATACACTTATATCAATAAAATAGAGAAAGAGTAGGTGAATGAATTGGAAATAACAACAACAAAAAAATAATAAGAAGAAATTTTAAATTCCCAAACATCAAACTGGAAATCTTGAAAATCAAAGAGATTAATAAAATTCAAAATAAGAAAACCATTGAGCTATTTATTTTTTAAGAAAACCAATAAAATAGATAAACCATTGGCTAATTTGATTTTTAAAAGAGAAGAAAACCAAATTAATACTATTAAAAATGAAAAGGAAAATTCACTAGCAATAAAAACAACCATTAGGAGCTATTTTTGCCGATTACATGAATGAATCTAATAATGTAAAATACTTGGAAGTTTACCTTCCAAGACAAACCCAAGACTTATGTGAATAAAATTACAAAATACTTTTCATACAAATTAAGTCAGATCTAAACAATTGGAAAAATATCAACTGCTCAAGAATAGACTGGAAAAAAATGACAATTATATCAAAATTAATTTAGTTGTTAAATGCCATACCAATCCAATTACCAAAAATTATTTTATAGAACTAGAAAAAATAGTAACAATATTCATCTGTAAGGACAAAGGTCAAGAATACCAAGGGAATCGATGAAAAAACAAAAAGTAAAGGAAGATAGTTCAAACTGTATTACAAAGCAGTAATCAAAATAATCTAATAATCGATAAGAAGTCTAAATATTATATTTCAAGAAATTATAAAGGAAAACTGCAAAGATATCTGTGGATAAGAAGGACAAAGTAGAAATTAAAAATTATACCAGTCTTCTCCTGAAAAAAATTCCAAATTAAAACTCTCAAGAATATAATAGGAACATAAACGGAATCCAGAGCTACTGGATCAAGAAGAAAACAGTACATATGGAATATTATTGTTCTGTAAGAAATGACTAGCAGGATGATTTCAGAAAGGCCTGGAGAGACTAACATGAACTGATGCTGAGTGAAGTATATATAGAAATATATACTTCAGCAACAATACTATAATGATCAATTCTGATGGATGTAGATCTCTTCAACAATGAGATGAACTAAATCAGTTCCAATAGTGCAGTAATGAATAGAACTAGCTATACCCAGCAAAGAACTCTGGGAAATGAGTGAACTACTATGTAGAATTCCCAATCCCTTTATTTTTGTCTAGCTGCATTTTTTAATTTCCTTCACAGGTTAATTATACATTATTTCATTGTGTATTCTTCTTGTGCAGCAAAATAACTGTATGGACATGTATACATGTATTGTATTCAACATATACTTTAACATATTTAACATGTGTTGGTCTACCTGCCATCTAGGGGAGGGAGGGGGAAGGAGGAGAAAAATTGGAACAAAAGGTTTTGCAATTGTCAATGCTGAAAAATTATGTATGCACACATCTTGTAAATAAAAAACTATAATTTAAAAAAAAAAGATGAAAAAGAAAACAGTACAGTCAGAAAGAAATCACTCAAATACCATTAAACCACAATCAGGATCATACAAGATTTAGTAGCTACAACTATATAAGAGGGCTTGGAATAAGATTTTCTGGAGGAGGATCACAATCAAGAATAACCTACTTTAAAAAACGGAATATAATTTTAAGGGAGATGAAATTTTTTTTTTTTTTTTTTGAGGCTGGGGTTAAGTGACTTGCCCAGGGTCACACGCCTAAGAAGTGTTACGTGTCTGAGATCACATTTGAACTCAGGTCCTCCTGAATTCAAGGCTGGTGCTCTATCCACTGTGCCACCTAGCTGCCCCTGGGAGATGAATATGTAATGAAAAAGAACTCAAGTATTCCTGACAAAAAGATCAGAGCTGAATAAAAAATCTGACATTCAAACATAAGAATTAAACATAAAGATGTATAAGAAATCATAAGGGACTTAATAAGCTTAAACTACTTATATTCCCATATGGAAAGATGATACATGTAACCTCCAAGAAAATTAGTATCTTTAGAACAGTTAATAGGAGTATAAGTACTTAGAGGATATAATTGAGCAATCTATTATGTTAGGATTATCTCAAGAGAAAAATGGAAGTATGAGCAAAAGGAATGCATTTGGAGAAGGGAGAAGATGGGAGAAATTGTCTAACATAAAAGAAGTGCATAAGGAAGAGTTTGTACAATGGAAGGGATTATAAGAAGTAGGAGTAAGCCATGTTTGAACTTTATTCTTATCTGAACTGGTTTAAGGACAGAAATGTATATATCCACACACATAGAGAAATTTATCCTGCTCAATAGGAAAGTAGGAAGAAAAGGGACTGAGGAAATTGGGGTGGGGAGCAATGCTAAGAAATAAAGTAAATTAAGAAAAGCAGGGGTCAGAAACAAAAGAGACTTTTGAGGAGGGGACAGGGTTAAAAAGAGAGGGATAAATAGAAGAGATGTTGGGAAATACAGTTAGCAATCAGAACTATGAATGTAAATGAAGTAAACTCATGCACCAAAGAGAAGTGTTCAGCAGGATGGATTAGAAACCAAAATACCACGATTCCAAACAAAGCAAAAGCAGAAACAGACCTAACTAAAAGATATTCAGGGAAACTAAATGATACCATAGACAATGAGATAACATTAATACTGTATATATATGTACCAAACAGCATAGCATCCAAATTCCTCAAAAGTTAAATAAGTTACATGAAGAAAACTGTTTTAGTAGGAGACCTCAATTTACCCTTTTAAGACCTAGATAAAACTAATCACAAAATGAACAAGGAAAAAGTTTAAGATATAAATAGAATTTTAGAAAATTTTGTTTGCTGTGCATGGTACATTCATTAAAACTGACTATTTATTGGGGAATAAAAACCTCACAAATTCAGAAAAGAAATATTAAATATATTCTTCTCAGACCATAGTAAAATAAAGTTTATATTCAATAAAGGACTGTGGAATCAAAGATTAAAATTAACTGGAAACTAAATAATCCTAAAGAATGAGTGGGTGAAAAAAAAATCATAGGACTAATAATTTTATTAAAGATACTGACAATGAGACAATTGACCAAAATTTGCGGGATGAAATCAAAGTGGTACTTAGGGCAAATCTTCATTTTTAAATGCTTACATCAATAAGAGAGAAAGTCAATAAGTTGGGTACACAACTTTAAAAAATAAATTAAAATTAAATTAAAATTAAAATTAAATTTCACAAATTAAAAATTCTATATTAAACAATGAAGTAGAAATCCTAAAAAACAGAAAAGAGATGAATAAGACTGAAAGTAAAACAAAAACTGAGCTAATAAATAAAACTAAGAGTTCTTTTTATGGGAAACAAAAAAACCCCAACAGATTAGATAAACCACTAGTTAGTTTTTTTTTTAAACTAAATTACTAGTGTCAAAAATAAAAACAGTGACTGTACAACCAATTTAGATGAAATTAAAGCAATTCTTAGGAAATATTTTGTTCAATTTTATGGTAATTAAAATTACAATATAAATGAAAAAGTTAAATATCTACAAAACATAAATTGCTCAGGCTTACAGAACAGAAAATAGAAAACTTAAAACAACCCTTTTAGAAAAAGAAATTGATCAAAAGCCATAAATGAGCACCATTAAAATTAAGAAACCCTCAACTAAAAAGACTTACCAGCAAATTCTACCAAATATTTAAAGAATAATAATTCCAGTTACACATAAACTGTTTGAAAAAATAAGTAATGAAAGAATTCACCAAATATCTTGTATGATACAAAGATCATTTTAATAACTAATGCAGGGTATGTAAAAACAGAGAAAGAAAAAATTCAGACCCAATTTCCTTAATAAAAATTGATGCAAAAATTTTAAAGCAAGATTATAGTAACACATAACAAAGATCATGCACAAGGACCAGGTTGGGGAACTGAGGCAATGTCCATCAATTGGAGAATGGATGGCATATAATTGTGTGCTTTAAAAAAGAATGAAAGGGATGGTCTCAGAAAAACCTCAAAAGACATATCAACTGATATAGAGTAAAGTAAGCAGAACTATGTGACATAAAAAGTTTGAGAGACATAATTTCTGAGTAATTAATCATTCTGTTAATAAAAATACTAGTATATCATTAATAAAAGGCTGGTCATTTGGTCATCTCTCTAAGACCAATGATCCCTTATTAACATTCAACTGATATAACCTTGGAAAAGTGGATGTTCCTAAAGATGTAAATCAACTCTGACTGGTTAACAATTAATAAGAATAAATATTATAATGAGAAGTAGACCTATTCTATCAAAGGTCTGGTGTACAGAACTGATCATTTAATTTGGTCAAATCTGGAGTCATATCACTCCTCTGAGAAAAGGGAGAATCCACATTTTCCCAAACTAATCTGAGTGAAACACAACGGGCTAGGATCCATCAATTACCCTAAGTTAACTTTTGAACAGATATGGGTTCTCTCTCTCATTATTAGCCCTGAACTTCAAAAGCCACCTGAGTAACCTACAGGGACTGATTTCTGAATGAGAAAGGAGAAAAGGAGGAAAAAATTGATCCTAATTCAATAATTAGTTGTTAAATACAAGAAAGAATTAATCATTTCTTTCAAGAACAGTGTTTATAATGTAACCTGCCATCTGGGGGAAGGGGTGGGAAGAAGGAGGGAAAAAATTGGAACAAAAAGTTTTGCAATTGTCAATGCTGAAAAATTTCCTATGCATATATCTTGTAAATAAAAAGCTATAATAAAAAGAACAGTATTTATAATGAACAGAAATATCATAATGATAATCAACTGTGAAAATCTTAAAAAACTCTTATCAACACCATCCACAACAATTCCAAAGGACTTAAAATGAAAAATGTTATCCATCTCCAGATTGAGAACTAATGGACTCTGAACACAAATTGAAGCATATTTTTTTTTCTCTTTAATTGCTTTCATTAGGCCCAATGTGGCTAATGTGAAAATGTTTTATGTGACTTTATATATATAATGGGTATCATATTTCTTGCCCTCTCAATGGGTGGGGAAATATGGAGAGAAGGAGAAAATTTAAAACAACAACAACAAAAAAAAGATGAGAATCTTCAGGATGCCTTTCTGGATTATTCCAAGGCTGCCTTCCATCTATTCCATGTATTTGTTTTTCTTCATGTATCCTATATGTAACTATCTATGTACATGGTATCTTCTCCATTAAAATAGATTATTTTCACATTTTTTTTTTTTTTTTTGTTTTATATATTGAGTGCTTGGCACAGCAACCAGCATTTGTTGGTAGTGATGCTTAGTTGATTAGTCATGTTGACTCCCTGTGACCCCATTTGGGTGTTCCTTCTATGTGTCTTGCCATAGCTAATGCCTAATAAATCTTTGATTGGTTTCAATGCCTTTACAAATTATAATGAATTACTTTCAGTTCTATATTTTAAAAAAGAAAGATCATTTGCAGGTTTGGGTCAGGATTCAACCAATAAGTGATGAACATATTCTATTTCTTAATACTAAATCTATTCTTGGATTAATATCTTTACACTGGACTTCTCAGGTGGCCTACCTGCTGTGCATAACCTCGAAACATGGGATTGACCAACTTGATTCCATGGGAGAGACTGGTAGGCACCACATAGCTGGGCCTGTGGAAAAAGAAGAGACAGTTCTCATCTTGTTCCCCCCATGACAATGCAATCACTCAGAATAAGACAGGGCCAGGAGCTACACAAGTCTGCATATGGAGATATATTTGTCTTTAATGCACATCTTCTCAGCCAGGCCATCATTAGCAGGAATGAACAGTGCAAGCCAAAAAAGACAACATTAAGGTTCTCCAAATTACTGAAGAGCTCTTGGCTGCAATTTATGGGCTGATCTTTGCACTGTTATTTGTTCTTTCTCATACATAGTATCAACTATTATCAGCAGTTTCTAAGAAACATGAATAATTGATTAAATTTTATCAATTTGTAGACTAGTAATGATGATTATTAATAAATTCATTATAAAGGATAATACCTGTCATTTATTTCTATGGTGCCTTAAAATCTGCAGTCCTTTATATACTGTCCCCATTTTAAAGAAAAGGAAACAGATTCAGAGAAGTGTCAGAGGTAGAATCTGAATGAAGGTTTTGGGAATGAATAGGCCAGGACTCTGAGGACTACAACATAATGCCTCTCTCAGGTGAGAGAGAGCAGAGTACACCAGTTTCCTTATAAAAGTTCCCACAATATTTTTCCTCCAAAATCTATTATTTCATCAGTGTAAGGCACTGACATTGATGAAATGCCAAAATCCCTCCATCTATTGAAGTCATTACCTGTTGTGCACCTTGTGGTCTCAGAGGCCTGCCTAAGGCATGTCCAGTATGGGTCAGCTCCCTCTGACAGCAAAATCAACTCTCTTTAAATTACTGAAGAGTTCTAGACTATGGCTGAAGAACTGTGAATTCACACAACCTAGGTCTGGCTTTACTCCATTTAGATCTTTGACTTTTATTTGGAAGATAGATAGTTTTTTGCAAAGCTGTCCTTATCCCACCAGGAAGTTAATCAAGGGAAATAACTTAAAATAAGCTAAAATGGAAAAATGACTAAATTCTACCCCATTTACAAAGCTACCACAGAGCCAATTCAATCTGAACAAAAGAAAAAAACTTGACATCCATTTCCCTCCTGGATCAGAACTTAAGGGGCCACCTTCTCTCTCCCCTCATCTGCCTGAGCCAGAAGTACACTCACCGCTTCTTGTGCCAGACTTCTGAGACAAGCTTCTGGTAACTTTTGCATAAGGCTGGTTTCTTGTCAGTTCTCACCAGTCCTCCACACTCCAAGAAGAACTGGGTCAAAGGGGGACTAGAAAGGGAATAAAAACAAAAAAGAGAAGATTGAGAGGAAGACCACATGTTAATTCACCAAAAAAATATCTGGCAGGATTAGCAGGAAGCCCAGATAAAGACACTGCATGGTGGGAACAGCTTCAGATTCCAAATCACAGGTAGTGTGTATTCAGATTGTGACCCTTTGACTATGGGCCAATTTATTTACTTTCTCTAAGCCTCAAATTTACTTACACAAGAGGGATAAAATGCTTCTACTCCCAACTAGTGTAAGGAAAGTACTAAGTATGTAAATCTTCAAGCATGCTAACAATGCAACCTAATTAAATCCTTATCTTCATAATAAGCTTGTAAAGATAAGGGAACACAAGTATTATCATCCCCATTTTTGGTGCCATTTTATACTGCAGAGAAAAAAGCATATTCCTTTCATCCCCATTCACTTTCCTCCAGAGATCTACTATATCCAACTTTTCTAAAATTAAAATTCACCACATCTGTCTTGTTTACTTTGTGGTTATATTTATTAAGTTCTGAGTAGGGAAAGATGAGATCTCCTGCTAGTATAGTTTTATTGAGTATTTTCTTCCTATAACTCATTTAACGTCTTTAGAAATTTGAATGCATTTATCATACTGATTTTATAGAAACCAAAGCATCCCAAAGTTATGTATTTTACCCCAGTTACCCACAGCTAGTAAATGGTTGCAAGTCCATTGATCTTTACACTATGTTGTTTTTCCTTTCTTATACAAAATATCAACTGCTCTCATCAACAGCATCTAAGAGACTGCTCTCCTGAATAATTTTCAGAGCTTAACAAAGCTAGATAAAGAAATGGAATGGTCCAATCAGTCAAATAATATGCATTCATTAAGTACTCATCATGTGCCAGGCACTAAAGATACAAAGAGAAAAATGTAACTAATAGGCCTTGTCCCCAAGGAACTTACATTTTAATGAAGAAACGGCATGTACGTGTGTATGTGTTCATATGCATGCACATATAATATATACTATGCACATGTGTCTGTACACACACACACACACACACACACACACACACACACAGAGGAGAGGGGAAAAAGGGAAAATCCTCATGCAGAAGGTGCCTGAACTGAGTGGTAAAGGAGATAGAGGAGGCACAACAGGAATGATTTCCAAGTATAAAAAGTAGCTGGAGCAAAGATCCTTATTTGAAAGATGGAATGTCACAAAACAGAGACAGCAAAAAGTTAGCAAGCTGTAAGGGCCCTTTAAATGGGCAGCGCCACAGTGCAACGGGAGATTGAGTGCCCCAGGAAGTATTCTCTGTGGATATAGGACTGCCCTGTGGGTGGGATCTTGGCCACATTGAGATAGCTTCGTAATGGGTGATGGCTCTCTCACTGATCGGCTATGTGTGTGACCTCACAGGCCCTTTATAAGCCTACTGCAGACAGCAGTCATTCTCTCTGACCTGGCTCCCTAACCTGGGATAGCCAAGCCAAGCCAAGAAGATGGATAGCCCAGACAGGTAAGCAGTTTGGTAGAGAACACGTAGGTCTTCTGACCAGGTGTTCACTAGGGAACCAACAAGTCAGGGCATTATGTGAGTAGGTATAATAAAGGCTTTTAAGATTACACATGGCTGCTCTTGAGCATGCTATCGGTTATTAAACTATAGATTCAAGAGATCATGACCGGAGACCTTTGAAGGCCTCAGAGGAGGCAAGCCGGATAGAGTTGACACTGCAAAGGTCAATGGTCAAAAGTACTCTGTTGGGCCTAGGACAGACTAGTAATTTTAACTGCCAGGAGGGCATGTTATAAATGGCGCCTGAACATGGACGCATCAGGAATTATCAGGTTTTGAAAATATTTAATATTCAGAATTAAGATTCTGCAAGATCCTGTAGAAACGCCACTTAAGAGGGAAGGCAGGCAATATGGACCAAGGAACCCCTGGATTAGGCTCAAGGATACAGCTGAACATAATGCTTATATAAAGAGGTTAAAGAGCCAGATGGAAGATCTTTTAACAAAGATCACCACTGAAGAACAGCAAGAAGCTTGTAATCAAGCTCCAAGAAGGCTATCCCCACACCCATTAAATATAGCTCGGACAGGGAGCAACCTAGAGCTAATGTGTTTGTATGACCGTATAGAGTATAAAATGCGACAACTAGAAGTTAAGTTGAAAATAGAACGACAATTAAAAAGGAGGTGCTAGAATTGCAGGTTAAACTACAGATTGAGATAGAGAAAGAAGAAAAAGCTAAGTTACTACACAAACCAGTGGCTGAAGCTAAGGAGGGAAATAAATGAACCACATGGACTTCAGTTGGAGAAATTCTTCTTAGTGTTTTGTTGATTTACCATTATTATTTTAAGGAATCTATTGATTACCCTTCCATTGAGAAGAGGTTTAGTTCTTTTTATGTGCAAAGCTCGGGTTGGATTTTAAATCAGCCTTTGGGGAATTTTCCAATTCCTCTTCCCTCAGCCTCACCTTCTTGGGCCAAGGGAGAAGGGGAAGGAGGAAAAGGAAAGGCGATAATATCATCAGCACTGCACATTAATCCATTCAAAACTCCAGTGTCTTCATTTCAAAAGACAGGAGTAGGCTTTATGGCCCAAGGCAAAAGGAATTGTGATGTATTGACTATAATCAGAAAAATTTTAAAAATACAGTTTAGTTAATTTCTAAAAAACCTTACAAGCATAAGACCTTGCAGTTAGAGAGAGTGGAGTTTTATACTTGTAAAACTGCTAGGATAGTCTTTGGAGAGTTGGAACTCCTCTTTTCTTATCTCGTGGATTTTCTACTTCCACAGGTGGGCTTGATTTCCAAACCCCCTAAGAGTACTTATAAAACAGTATTTATGTTTAGAATTGTTTGGAAAATTGCTGTTTTAATCACTAGAATAAATAGATAGTGTGTGATCTTTGACCCAGGAGGAAAAGTAATATTAGATTTATTGATTCACACTCCTGAAGTAAATTCGGTATCAGAAACTCAAACTTTGATTTTAGGCAAAAGAATTCAGGGATATAGCCAAGTATTATTTTTTTTTCCATTAATTGCATGAGTGGCAGACCACTGAAAAGGTATCAGCTCTTTTAAGAATTTCAAGAGCGAGTGAGAAAGCACTCAGATAAATATACCCTACATGTCCATTTTCAGAGTGGACCTTCAAATCATTTATAATCAGGCTGCTAGAATCTTATATTTGCAAATTGTGATAACGAAAGAGGAAGCTAAGAACATGGCAAAAAGCTACATAGCTTATCTTTTTTTTTCACTCTCCTATACTCCCTATAGGACAAAACCCTTATGGTTTGAAATTTAATGTTTTAAGACCAATGGACATTATGGCTTCATTCCAATCTGGAGAAGCAGCTAGACATGTGATCAACTAGTTTTCCGTTGTATAAATTTCACATGCATTTAAGACAGTTTATGGATTGGCTTACAAATATTTTGCCTTTAGGTGTTTTTGCATTGAATTTGACTTTGCCCATTCCATTGGCATTTCTTATAATCCTACTAGTAAAGTCATTACTGCACAGACTATATCCCCAAGATCTTCTCTTCTAAACAAGAGAAGGGAATTTTGGAATATGTACAAGATGTGGCAATACATATATGTGATTGCTTGCAATTTTTAAATTTTGATTTTACATTTTTAAACACTTTTGATATTACATATTTAAAGTATTTTGATTTTACATTACTGAGTTATTTTGATTTTACATTTTTAAATTATTTTGGTTTTACATTTTTAAATTCTTTGCATTTTACCTTAGCAATGCACTTCGGGCATATACAGAAAGTGCAGCTAAGTGACAGACTAACTTTTGTCTGACTTCTGTTAATCTTTTTGACAACAACTTTCTTTCCACTGTGATGTGAAAGGCCTGGATGGCATTTGGAAAGGCCCAAGTTGGGCCCCGGGTACATTCTTTCCTAGGTGCAGATCCAGCAGCAGAGTTCATCCCCACCAGAGACATTTGTAACCTGGGGATCCAAGAGAAGGACCAGACAACAGCCCAGAGGGACCAGCCAGATGTCAGCAGCCCTCCAGACGCTGATGGCAGCAATGTCCCTCCTGACCGTGACACCAGAGACAGCAGACAGTTCCAGTGTTTCTGAAATGGACTGTTTTGGGTGATATGCAATATAAAGACTGTAAATGGACAATGGGCCTTGCTCCTCCCGTGGCTACTTGCCATATGGTGGCCTGGGGAGAGGCTTTACCCTATGCTTTCTATTGAAGGACTATGCTTTTAAATTAGTGGGTGAAAAACCAACACACCCACCTGCCATTGTTATTGAGACAATGTTACTGGACATGACTTTGCTTATATGCACCTGTGAAACTAGAATTGCTCTAGGATTGTGAAAAGAGCAATAGAGAATTGTGATAAGCTAGATTTGCTCTAGAATTGTGACAAGTGCAATAGAAAATTGTGAGAAACTAGAATTGGTCTAGAATTGTAATAAATATAACTAGAAATATGACAACCTACCTCACTGATATTTAATTGTTAATTAGAATTGTGATGTTTTACCTTGTTGACTTCCCACCTCAGTGTTGACATCCTACCTCATTGGCATCTCCTTGAGTATGACTTTAATGAATGGGTTGAACACTTGGGCCACTGTTGAGCCTGGTTCTTATTGTCATACTTCTGTTTACTGATCTGCTGCTTTGTACCTCCTTGGGCATAACACTCTGTCATCTCATGAATCAAGTGAACTATAACTGGTGCTAAAAGTTTAGCTTGATGAGATGTGTGGTTCCCGCAAAACAAGAGAAGGGAATTGTAAGGGTCCTTTAAATGGGCAGCCACAGTGCAACAGGAGATTGAGTTCCCCAGGAAGTATTCTCTGTGGATATTAGGACTGCCATGTGGGTAGGATCTTGGCCACATTGAGATAGCTTCGTAATGGGTGATGGCTCTCTCACTGATCGGCTATGTGTGTGACCTCACAGGCCCTTTATAAGCCTACTGCAGACAGCAGTCACTCTCTCTGACCTGGCTCCCTAACCTGGGGTAGCCAAGCCAAGCCAAGCGGATGGATAGCCCAGACAGGTAAGCAGTTTGGTAGAGAACACGTAGGTCTTCTGACCAGGTGTTCACTAGGGAACCAACAAGTCAGGGCATTAAGTGAATAGGTATAATAAAGGCCTTTAAGATTACACATGGCTGTTCTTGAGCGTGCTACCGGTTATTAAACTATAGATTCAAGAGATCATGGCCAGAGACCTTTGAAGGCCTCAGAGGAGGCGAGCTGGGTAGAATTGACACTGTAAAGGTCAGTGGTCAAAGGTACTCTGTTGGGCCTAGGACAGGCTAGTAATTGTAACTGCCAGGAGGGCATGTTATAGCAAGCTTAGTTGGATAGCAGAATCTATGGAGGGGATGAAGGCATAAAACAGTGAGAAATGTAGGTCTCTGAATCAGTTTGTGAAGGACTTTAAATCCAAACTGAGAAGTCTGTGTTTGATCCCAAGAAGTCATAGGACATTAGAGCTTAATGATGGGTGGTAGTGACATAGGCCTATGGATTTGGGGAAATCATTAAGCTATGAATTGTTTGGAGGAGGGCTCAGAGAGACTGCAGACTCATTAGGAGGCTACCACAATAGGTCAGGAGAAAAATTAGGCAGCAGAGAGAAGGGAATAGAAGTAGAACTGACAAGATTTGGCAAATGATTAAAATATGTGAACTGAAGAGGAATGGTGAGTTTATTTATAAGAGATCAACCTCTCCTGAGTCAGAAGTCCTACCCAGAGCAGGGCCTGCTGATGCCAGCATGACGAAGCTCTAAAGCCCTGGGGAAGATAGCCAAGAGGACTCTTTATGACAAACATTGCAGTCTCTTCCCAGTTAGTTCTATTGCCATTATAATTCCTTCAGATCTGAACTCCATGAAACTTATATTTCCTCCCAAAAGAGTCCTCTGGCTATATCCCTGTTGTTAAATCTCTTTACAGAGTGCTTCCCCCAGTTCTAACATATACCCAGGTCTTCATTTGTTTCTTTATACTGTGTCTTGGAGAAGCCTTAGGTTCCTTAATCTCCATCTCCCCAGATATCCTGATTACTTACCAGTTGGAGAGTGCCTGGAGGGCAGCATTCATGTAGCAAGAATTCCCAAGGTTTTTCAAACCAGTCAGGCCTACAGAAGCAAAGAAAGGAATGAAAAAGGGACATGAGAATTTTGAAACCAAAAGCTCATGTACATGCTTCAGACTCAAAGTAGACAGCTTAGCTCTTTAAAGTGGGCTATTACCTCGAGGTTTCAAGTCATCATCCTCAGACTCAGATTCCCCTTCATCGGCTACTGCAATAGGAACAGCCTTCAAAGGGTGAGAAGGCAAAAGAGTTTCCTATATGAAAGACCCAGAAGAAAAGAGCAAAACATAAACTTCACTTGAGAAAGCTATAGATATGTATATATACATATATATATATATACACACATGTGTGTATACATACATATACACATACTGAGGCAAAAGCCTCAAATATAAGCACTTACTAGAAAGAGGTGAAAAAGTAAGTTAAGTTGCTTAGCAGCATTACTTTGTTTTTCAACAGTGCTCATCTCCAAAAAGCTCAGATATTCTAAGAAAGCTAAGGACAGGAAGTGTTTATTCTATGCCAGAAAGGGAATTCAGATCCAAAAGAAATGACATGCCCAAAATCACATGTATACTCACAAGAATCTATTTTAAATTTCCCCAATGTTTAGTGCTATGTTTTGTTTAAAGTATTACAGTGCCCTTTGGGCTAAAAAAAAAAGCCAACTTTTTAAAAAAAAGAGTAATGTTGGGGCAAGTTGAAATACCCAGGACATAGGAGGTACTAGAGAAATATCTATAGATTGAACAGTGTTAAGACCTACCTGCTCTGAGAACTTGGATGGTGGAGCTGGTGGGTGTGCTGCCAACCTCTGATCCAAGAAGACTTCCTTTTCACAAGCATAACACCATACACGGAAAGTGGTGAGGTTCACAGTCAGATTGTGCTTTTTGGCCTAGGAAGTGAAAGGAGTACTGAATAGTCATATAAGGTTATGAGCCTGAAGGTCTTCTAGCTACATGGACTCCTGCCATAGTCTGGCTCTGTGTAACTTCTAATAAAATTTGGTAAACTCTTTGGACAACCTAGTAAGTAAGGGCTGTTCTCTTTCCTCCCCCACCCAGTTAGAGAGGCCTGAAGGGGAAGATTCACCTGTGCATGAATAGTGCTATGATCAGCAAAAGATTCTCCACATCCAACATAAGGGCAAGCAACCTAGGAGAACAGAAAAGGAAATGTAGTAGAATCAAATGCTAAGCAGCTTAAGAAATCAAGACCAAATAAATAACTGCATCCTAAATGTTACTACTATTATACTTCTTCTGGATTCTTGATACAACCCTAAAATGGACAGTGCTGAGATTTTTTGACTTCAAATTCTAAAAGTGAACTAAAATTGGGAATATTTATCATCTCAGAAGATGAAGGGCACATTCTACAGAAAGATTCTATAGATTCTACAGAAAGATCAGCGTTGGGTCCTTTAAGACCCTTTTATAATCAACAACTCTTCTTCCCTTGCAATTAAAAAGGAGCAGTAGCCACCCTAATAGGGTGGCTACATTTTCAATGCTGTGCTATGCATAGGGGGAGATGACCCTGTTAGGGTCCCATAACAGATCTTTTCTTCTAACCATCTTATCTCTGTTAAAAGAGTTTTCTCATTCCTTGTTCTACTTCCTGTTTGTCACAGGAGAGTGGAGAATGGCTTTTTCTGAAGATTTGTGACTTGTAATCTGCCTGAGTTTATGCTATTTCCCATACCTAGAATATCTTCCCTAATTCCTCCAAATATTATGGCTACTTCAAAGGTCCAATATAATCCCATTTGTGACATAAAGTTTTCTCCAATCACCCCAATTCAAAGACTGGTTGGTTTCACTTTTCTCAGTACTCCTGTGTCATTCATCTTTACATCTCAGCTGGCACTTAATCACACTCTTCTTCATTTTTCAAAGGGTTGTCTTGCGTCCTCAATGAATTACAGATTCATTTATCATTTTCCATACTTTTCACAGAACTAGTATGGCATGTGTATAGTTAGAGCCGGTCATGTGGATGACTGGCTAGAATACAACAGGGTGTAGCCCTTTCTCAGGAGCTTCCCATCTTTATGTGAAGAGATGTGAATAAGTAACATCATGTGCCCTGAATTTCTTTTCCTCTGGTGCCCTCTTGATTTGGTTTCTGAGAACTACATCTGAACTGATAGAGCCTATTTTCTATTTAAAGGCTTTAAGGAAATAGACTACCTAACTTGTAATCATCACTAGCCTGTGAAAAACCTTGAGTTATTTTACCTGGAGACAGGCCCAGAGGTTTGGTCCTCCTGCTCCACAGGACTGGCAAGTCCCCTTTGTTCATGCAAAAGAAAAAGAATCTCTTTTGAGAAGTTGTAGGAGTCCCCTCAGAGCTTTTGCTTAAGTCTACGATTGACCCAGAAATTATCCAATATTTGGGTGAGTCAGTCAGTACAAGTCTATAAAGTGGAATCACTTCTGTTATTCTCTAACAAAAAATATTCAATTTCCCACTTTAAATGTCTGCAAATCTCAGCCAGATGAAATCCTCAGTCTTGCCAATATATAAGCTCTGGGTTTTCCCACTAGTACCCTGGTATTCAGATTATACAGTTCTGCAGTCCCACTACTCACATCCCCAAAGGCGACCTGAGACTTCAGACCTGACATCCCGAGAGGAAGAACTATGTAGAGATCCCAGCCAACAAATCTATCCTCCAGAGCCAGTGGAGAGCAGGCCACAGAATACAAAATGCTGTAAGGACCTTGCAAACTATTTCTGTATTTTATAGAGAAGGAAACTTGGGTCCAGAGAAAGGAAGCAACCTCTCTAATTCAGACAGTGGCAAAGACAGACCTAGAGCCAGGCTTCCTCATGTTCTAGGAAAGATTCTTTCTACTATGATGCCCTTCTAATCACCCCAAGCACCAACACCTCAGTCTTGTGCTTTATAGCAATGGCCTCCAAACTTTTGGGATCATGAATCCCTAACATTAAAAAACATTTGAGCACATACTCTTTACATGTATATATCTCCTTTTTATATGCTATCTATATGTATTATTATACTAATAATTTTGTATATTATAAAACTTATGCAAAAAATAAAATTTGATAAAAATGAAATAAAGATTAATATTGGACCTTAGAGTCAATAAGAAGCCCATGAATTTATTGAGTAAATGAATGATATGATCACATCTGATCTTTAGGAAAATAATTTTGCTGGCTATGTGGAAGGACGGATTGAAGTGTGGAAGAGATTTGAGGGATGGAAGACCAATTAGGAGACAAGGCAATGGTTCAGGGAAAAGGTGATGAAAACCTGAACTGAGGTGGTGGTAGTGTGCTTGGTAGCAATTAGACTAAGACTACCCTCCAGGAGCCTAAGCCTGGTGCAGAAGGAGATGCTGGAAGTTTGCAGGAAAGAAGTGAGAGAAGTTTCAGGAGAGAGTAGATATCAAGATATTAAATCCTCATAATAGATGGCAGAATGTAATGTATCTTGTCAGCTTTCAACTGGTTAATCACATAATCCCTGGGATCAGGCTGAAACCCTGTTTGGACATCCCATATTCTGATTATTCCATATTGATCAGTTAGTCAACAAGTATTTATCAAGTACTTGCTTTGTACCAGCACTAGGGATACAAAGAAAGGTACAAACCTGGTTCCTGGCCTCAGGGAGTTCACAGATTCTCAAGGGAGATACAAGACACAAGTAACTATGTACTACATAGATATGTGTGTGTTTATGTACACACACACACACACACACACATGCATACACTTACTCCCATTATAAATGTAACATAAATGGAAGGCATTAGCACTGAGGGAAAGGGAATGAGAAACATCTCCTGAAGGCAGGATTTGAGCCAAATTTTTAATGATGAAAATTCCAGGTGTGGAAGACAGCCAGTAAAAAGGCAGGGAATTGTGAAATCAGGTGTTATATGCAAGGACTGGCAAAAAGGCCAGTGTCACTGAATAATGGCATACATGGAGGAGAGATAGTATAAGAAGTCCAGAAAGTAAATGCTGGACAGATTAAGTACTCTAAATGACAAACAGAGAATGTGGAGTTTGATCATGGAGGGAAGTAACAGGGAGACACTAGAATATGCAATGGAGAGACCCATGTATTAGGAAAACCTCTTTAGCCACTTAGTGTAGAATATAATGGACTGGGGAGAGACTTGAGGCAGAGAGACCCGCCACCAAACCATAGCACTAATCCAGGCATGAAGTAATAATTGCCCGTTATAGAGGGTGACATTGTCAGAAGGGAGAGGGGATGAAGGTTAAAAACTACAGGTCGGGGGCCCAGATTGGATCTGTGGGGCTGAGTGTGAAGAGCTGCAGTCAAAACCTAGGCTGTGCACCTGGTGACTGGAGGATAGTGTTGCTTTTGACAATAATAGCAGAGTTTAGAAGAGAAAGTGGGAGTTGAATAAAATGAGTTCAGTTCTGGACATGAGTATAAGATGTCACATCTAGTTTTAGATGGCCAACAGGCAGTTAAGAGATAAGAGACCTTAAGGCTGGATAAGTAGATTTGAGAATCAACAGGAGAGAGAGAGAGAGAGAGAGAGAGAGAGAGAGAGAGAGAGAGAGAGAGTCGCGAGCGAGAGAGTGAGTGCTGTGTGTGTGTGTGTGGTGTGTAATTTAGCCACAGGTCACTGATAAAGTCACCAAGCAATGCTGGGAAGGCAGCAATGACAAGTTTGGATATGGCAGTTGAGTCTGAGTGAGAAGGCAAAAATGATACTGGCCTCAGGGGCTGAGAGTTTGGTAGTGTCCTCCACAGTAACAGGGAAGCTAAGAAGGACATAGTATTTGGGGGGAAAAAAGAATAAGTTCAGTTTGGGACATACTGCATATGAGACACCCAGTTCAAATAATAATGGCAATTAGCATTTATACAAAGTCTACTATGTGCCAGACACCCTCCTAAGTGCTAATTATCTTATCTGATTCTCACAAAAATCCTGGGAGGCAAATGCTATTTTCCCCATTTTACAGTTCAGGAAACTGAGGAAAAGAAAGGTAGAATGATTTGCTCATAGTCATACAACTAGCATATGTCTGAAGCTACATTTGAATTTAAGTTTTCCAAAGTGGAATCCTACTTTATCCATTTTATCACTTAGGTGCCCCCAAATGGCCAGTGGTCAGCTGTTGAAACAAGACTAAGGAATGTGCATTAAAAAGAAGCCACAGTTAACAACAGGTATCCTCTGACAAAAGGGAAATCACCATGGGCAGGATTTGATTAAACAAATCTAAAAAGAACAAGCCATAGATAATTAAAAACACATAGGCTTTAATTTTGACAGAGGAGCAAACAGTTCTAATATAAAACTGGATGTCTTATTATTTGTCTCCAGAAGCTAATGATAGTGGGATTTGGCTGCCTATGTGATCCAATCGTTAGAGACCTTATAAGCAGAGGTGTTAACACAGAAAGCTCAGGCTGTCCCAGATAAAAATGTAATTGGGAAATAGTTAGCAAAATATGTAAAAATACAATAGAACAATATGGTTGGTTTTCTCAGTCAATATATCGTGGGCAAGGATCCTTACCTACTTGTTTAGTGGCTTCTATTTGATTTGATACCACTGCTGTATAGCCTTAAAGCAAAAACATAAGATAATGCACACAATGCCTTCATTTTAGAAGTGAAGATAGTGAGAGATTCAGAGAGGGTAAGGTGATCATTTCAAAGTCAAATAGTAATGGTAAAAACAAAAATACAGGTGGCACAGTTCCCAGACTAAATTTCCATCTCCACTGCATACCTCATTAATTCTGAGAGAAATTCCAAATTGCACCCAGAGGTTAAACAGGCTTCTATCACAAGACTCAAGAGTTATTTTTTATTTGGTTAGTTTTAAAACAATAAAAATTATGTAAAACAAAAATCTAAGAAAACATCTAGAAAAAAGCCCTGAGATTTAAAAGGCTATTGTTAGAAAACAGTCACTAAATTGGTAATCACTGATTAAAGGGATATTTATTAAGTCTGTTCTTGAAATTATAAAAATATTCTGTTTTGGGTGCAATTCATGCTATAGAGAGAGCGAGCATAAACACCCGTGATTTTCAACAGCTTTGGAATTTCAATGTGTTTTATACCTTGTTTGATTTCATGCCATACTTTTCTCCTTTAAGTATTTTATTATTTAAAGTTAATTTTGTTTCAAGAATTTCATGACACTCTTGAAAGTAAACAGAGAAGTTCTAAAGGTGTGTAGATCATCACCAGAAAAGAAGCCCAATTTGAACTTACATCCTCCTGACTTCAGGGCTGGTACTCTATCGATTGTGCCATCTTAGCTGCTCCAAATCATAAACTCTTAAGAGATGAAAAGGACCTTAAAAGACCCTGAATCCCAAGTCCCACACTGAGAATCCCATTTACAAAGATTCTGGGAGCAGGTCTCTGCTTAGATGTTTCCAAAAATGGGAGTCCATTACTTTGGTCCCTCATGTAACATAGCTTTCAAAGGCCTTGTACTCTTTTGGACATAAGTAAATTTATGTGTCTTTTAAAATGTGGCACTCACAACTGTTCTTCTAATACTCAGAAAAATAATTCACTTAGAAAGAGATTAGGGTGCTTTTATCTCATGCCACATTCTACCAAGGGTTGTACAAAAGAAGGATAAAAGGACTAACCAGCCCTTCCTGGGCAACAGAAGATATATGAAGATTTTGCCCAAAGATGCCTTAATCTTCTCATTTTAAATGACTTTACCAAATCTCCAAAGAGTGCTCAATTACTCCTTCGTATTAGTGTTTACATATTATTTCCAAATGCCAATGGCTTGAAAGCATTACCATTAGCTAAATTAAAATCAAACTGATCTAACTCATCATGGTCGGTCATTAGAATACATCACCAGGAAAAGAGACTTCTACGAGGATGTCGATATTTCCATTTGCTCAAAAGATTGAAGGAGAATGAGTACACAAGAAATTGGCATCAGGAGGTCTTTGTATGCAGTCAAACCCTTCCACAGATACAGGTTATTTTTGGACTCCAAGAGCAAGTCCAATAACCAGACCCCATCTCCTATAAAAGTGTGACATCTTACCTTGGATTTCAATAGTAAGTCCTCTTTGGTGACCTCACCTATAGAATCAAGGTGAGGGCAAAATTCCCGGGAGTCTCCCATTCTTACCCTAATGCACCTAAGAGGATGTAAAAGTCATCTTTAGTTGATTAGCCTCATTTCACAGGAAAAAAAAAAAAAATTAACTACTAATACAAACACCCATATGCTCAAAACTAGACAGTCTCTGCTACTGGGTTTTTTGTTTTGTTTTTTTAGATTGAATCAAATTTTTCAGTCCAGTGAATATTCTCCTTTGATAATTGCTAAGGAGCAATACAAGAAAGTTGATTATATTTATAAGAACTACAGAGAAAAAATATCAGACATTTCTATCCAAATTTTCCTAACTATTCCTCTAGAGAAACAAAACATTTTATACTCTGTGAATAGCTTCATCAAAAGGAGTACCTGAAATTATTAAACAATGACAAATAGTAGTAAAAGCAGCATAATCAGCCCTTACTAAGGATTCCTTTTGGGAAATGTCATTCAGAAACAACTTTCTAAATCTAGGAAGCCAAAGCAGAGTTCAAGTACTTTGTCAAAGACACTGCATATAGAGACATTTAATCCACTTTCATTAAACCAGTAAGTGGATCTATTTATAAAAGCAGGGTTAATTCAGACAAGAGAGCAATATATAATAACTTAATATAGCTCTTCTGTATTTTAACAGAAATCACATAGATCTCCAAAACTGGCTTTATCATTGTCATGAATGAACAACTTCATCCATCATCTGTGAGAATCTGATTTGCCATACCTCTAAGTGAATCCACTGAGCAGTTGTAAGCATTCTCCTATAGATGATTCAATGTTTCAGCTTCTTTGGAAGAAGCTGATCAGGATTATACCAAAGAGCCTAGAAAAAAGAAAACAAATACCAGTCTTTCATGATTTTTAAAAGTAACTTTTATTAATATTAATATATACCAAATAATAATATTAATGTTAATAATAATATTAATAACGGCATGTATATTTGGAGCAGCTAAGCAGAGCAGTGGATGGAGCACCAGGACTGGCTCTCTTGGACTCATCTTCCTGAGTTTGAATTTGGCCTCAGATACTTATTGGCTGTATGACCCTGAGCAAATCACTTCATCCTCTTTGGCTTAGTTTCCCATCTGTAACTTAAGCTGGAGAAGGAAATGATAAACCACTCTGCCATCTCTGTCAAGAGAACCCCAGCGGGAGTTATAACATGACTGAAAATGAATTAACATGAATATTGCTTTTTAAGATTTACCAAGCACTTTACACCATTTTACACTCATCACAACCCTGTGAGCTCAGTGCTATTTTATTCCCATTTGATGGATAAGTTGAGGCTTAGGGAGGGTAAGTGGCCTTAACCAGGGTCATGCAACTAGTTTGCAACAGGATCTAAACTCAAGTCTTTCTCACTACAAATCCAGGGTTCCATCCCCTGGCCATCTAGCTGCATAGTTTAACAGACCTATGCAGATTTTAAAAAAAAAAAAATTAAGATGCCTCTAATATCAGGTGATCAATATTTAACAAACCCCATAAGATAAGACTTACAGTCGTTTTTTATAAAATGCCACACTCCAGAGCTGGGGTTCTTAACCTCTGTGTATTATGGGGAACCCAGTAGAACTATTCTGAGAATCATATTTTTCAATGCATAAAATACAATATGCTGATTATAAAAGAAATTAATTATATTTAAATATAGTTATCAAAGCATTTTTTAAAAGTTCAAAAACTTTTGATTAAGTAATTTGAAATCAGGAATTTAGAACTTGAAGCCAATCATTGTCCTATGTTTTGCAGATTCAGTTTAAATATTGTTCCCTTCTAACTGCCACTCCTTTTTCAAACTTCTTTATTAGGAACATTAGCCCTCTCAAAAAATTGAAGAAGGGATACATGGAATTGGTTGTAGCCATAGTCTGGAGTCTCAAAAACTTTGAAGGATGAAGTAGGTTATAATAGTTTGGAACTGGGAAAACCTCAATTTAAATCTTCTCTCTACATTTACTAACTATATGATTCTGAGTAAGTCACTTAACTTTTAGCTACTTCATGTAACTCTCTAAAACTAATCTAGGGGCAGTTAGATGGCGCAGTGGATAGAGCACCAGCCCTGAAGTCAGGAGGACCTGAGTTCATATGTCCTCAGTCATTTAACACTTCCTAGCTGTGTGATTCTGGGCAAATCATTTAACCCCAATTGCCTCAACAAAAATAAGCAAAAAATAAAATAAAAATAAAAATAATCTAGTTTGAGATCTGAGACCTGAAGTTCCATCAAGGGTAGTTCACCAAACTGAAGCATTCAAACAATAAAGCCAAATAGATCTTTAATTTCTAAGATTAATTTCTCTTATTTTGCAGATAGATTAGGCACACTGCCAATACTTCCAATGAAATTTTCTGACAACTAGAAACTACTCAGCCTTGAAGCCAGCTTGGGCTCAGCAAGCAAGATTATCTGGCCTCTGGACTTCACCAGATTCCTTCAGATCTATAAAGGAGAATTCCATAGAGGCTACAGGATGATATATGCATTCAGAGCAGTGGCTGTTAGTCTTGGCCCAGAAATGCTATTCTTTTCTTTTCCCTTTCAGGTCCAGACTCACATCACTTCAGTTAGGATGGGATTGGCTTTTTATCAAACAGTCCATCCTAGCTCATCAATCATATTTTGGTTCAAGGGGGTATCCTTTGCAATTTTCCTACGTCTCCAGAAACATAAACCTATTATAACTTACTTCATGCTTCAAAGTTTTTAAGGTTTCAGATTGGAGCTACAACAATTTATTATGAACTAAATGCTAAGAATGGAACTGAATGTGCAAAGATTAAAAAAAAATTACAAAGCAACATTCTTTTCCCTTAAGGAGTTTACATTTTTCTGGAAAATATAATGTGTACTAAAAACCAAAAAACCAAAATTTATACAAAGTAATTTCAAAGATGAGACGATGCAGTAGTATAACTGGGGAGAACACACAAAGTTTTATATGGGAGAATGTACTAGAGCCAAGCTCTAAAGGAAGCTAGGGATTCTAAGAGTTGAAGGTGAAGAATGATTAAGTTCCTCCACACCGGTACTATAATAGCTAGTGCAAAGGTGAGAGAAAGAATGTCATGGTGTGAAGAACAATTAGTAATCAATTTTTATGGGACTAGAGAATATAAGAAGGAGAAGAATAGTAAATGAGGAGAATGTAGATGGGAATAATATCACAAGGACTTCAAATGCTAGGCTGAAGAGTTTGTATTTTATCCTAGATGCAACAGAACTATATGAAGCTTTTGAGTAGGGTGGTGACAGATCTAATTGGGGGATGTCAATTTGGCAACTGTGTGGAGAATGGGCTAGAGAAGGGAATGACTACAGGCAGAAAAAAACAACTGTAAAGCTATTGTAATTATGCAGGCAAGAGAGAGTAAAGTTAGACTAGAGTTGAGACTAATAAGTTTACAGAAGCTAGGTGCAAGAGATGTAGTAAAAGAATGGCAAGACTTGGAAATTGATTGAATATGGGCGCTAGACAAAGAAAAGTCAAGCATGACCCAAGATAACAAATCTGAGTATCTAAGATGATGATGATACTCTTCATAGAAATAAAAGCTAGGAAGAAGAGTTTGGCAGAAAAGATATGGAAATGATGAGATTTGGGCTCTTAGTGGTCAGGGAGTTAAATGATGAGGTTAGTGGCAGGTTCAGGGTTCGGGGAACCAAAATGAAGAGGTTTGGCTCCCCTAAATTCCCTTGAAATTCGGCACATGACAGGGAGTTGTGGGAACCCCCTTCTGATGGCAGAGGTCCTTGGTAAAGGAATTTATGAACCCGAAAACCTAATTGGTAAAAGAAATTTATTATTGGCATTGGGAAGTCAGCCTTTGCTATGCATGAACAGAAAGACTGAATTCCTTAGTGACAAGGGCCTGACAGAAAAGTAGTTTCTAGGTAGAGAAATCCCGACAGGTATAAAGTCTTGTGAAGGAAATAGGTAAGATTGCTAAAGAGAGGATAATGCTGAAAGAGAATATCATTTCACTGGGCAGAGAGGGTTGCAGCTATGCCAGGGAGAGAGAGAGAGTTTCCTTGGCATGGCATATTAGGTTCTCTGCAAAGAAATGAGTTGAAAATTGCCATTTTTATAAGGAAATCTGAGAAGTTTCAAGAGAAAGAGATTCCCACAATTCTGTCACTGCCCCCAGGCCTAAATGAGACCACTTAGTGGGAGTGGTTTTGAGTCAATAGAAATCTAGATCTCCAGCTAAATGAGATTACTTCAATTATTCCCACCAAGATAAACCACTTAATCTTGGTTCCCTTGGTTTATCTTCCAGTCTCACTGAGGCAGGGTTCAAGGAGAATTTCTCCTTGAAGGAGCTTCTCAAGTGCTCTACCTCATGGCTCATTTCCAAAGTCAGAGAGAGAGAAAGAGTTTTGGGGCTCCCCTTGTCAGTACAATCAGAGGATCTCAAATCTCAACTCTGCAACTTACTATCTTAAGCAAATAACATAACATCTAAACCTCAGTTTCTTCATGTGTAAAATAAAGGGGCTAAAACTTAAATGATTTCTAAGATGCCTTCTAGTTCCAAATATATGCTCTGTCATCATTTGAGATACAGGTCATCTAGATGAAAACATCCAGCATGCAGGTGAGATACTAGGAAAGAGAGAGATAATTTGGGGAGTCATCTGTCTATAATCATGGAAGCAGATGAGATCACAGGAGAAAAGACTAAAGGATATCTAGAAAGAAGACTAAAGAATAAAGAGTTTTAAGGAGTGCACATATTTAGTGAAGAGGAGAATAATGTTCCACCTAAAGAATACTGAGGAATGGTCAGAAGAAGGAGGAAGTATGATCTCGTGCAGGTCTTTTTAAACTTTTTCCACTTGCAATCCCTTTTCATCCAAGAAATTTTTATGTAACCAAGTATATAAATATATAAAATAAGACATACAAATCAAACATTTACTGATAATAAATTAGAGAAATTTGTTTTAAAATAATTTAAAATAATTATTTGGTGTATATATGTGTTTATAATTTTGTCATTTATTAAAGATGAAAGCAAATTTGCATACTAATGAGATGGATATATGTATTTTTACATAAAGAATCAAATCTTTGTAAAATATTTGATATCTTTTATTGTTGTCAAATTTTTCATGACCCCCACATTCAGTTATATGATCCTACATGGGGGTCATATACATAAGGAAAACCTGGGTTCTGATTCATATTAGTTATGTGACCTTGGATGAGACAATTAATCTTTCAGTACCCTAGACAGCTCTGTAGCTGCAAAGGTGAAAAGCAGTTGTGTCAGGGAAAATCCCTTACTTGAAGTTCCTTGTGCCAATGACATTACACATCTGTTCGAAAACAATGAGGAAACCAAGAGAGAACAACGTCATTGGATACTATCAAAATAGAGAGAAGCAGAGGTTTCAAGAAGCCAAGAAGAATGAGACTGAAAAAAAGGTCAATGAATTTGGCAGGTAAGAAATTGTTGGTTATCTTTAAGAGATTAGAATGATGGGTTTGTAAAGGGATTGACAACTGAATGGTAGGTAAGGAAATGGAGGCAATTGAGTGACCCCTTTCCAGGAATTTGGTGGAGAAAGAAAGAGATATAGGAGTCATTCACAGGCACAGCAGAATCAAGTGAAGGTCATTTAAATTATGAGGCAAGTTTTAAGGCATGAGAAAGGAGACATGTATAGAAAGATTAAAAAAAAAAAAAAAAAAAAAAGACAGGGAATGACAAAGGGAACAAATTCCAGGAAGAGACTGGAGATCAAAAGCACAAGAAGAGAGATTGGCTTCAACAAGGAGAAGGCCACCATCTTTCGGACAATAGAGGAAAAACTAAGAGAACATGAGGAGGGATTGTGAGGTATGGAGAAGGAAACAAAATCCTGATGGGTGGACTCTCGTTTCTTTTCCTTTTTTTTTAAATTAAAGCTTTTTATTTTCAAAACATATGCATGGATAATTTTTCAACATTAACTTTTGCAAAATCTTGTGTTCCAATTTTCCCCCTCTTTCCTCCATCCCCTCCCCTAGATGGAAGTAATCCAATACATGTTAAATATAGTAAAAATATATGTTAAATCCAATATATGCATACATACTTATACAACTATCTTGCTTCACAAGAAAAATCACATCAAAAAGGAAAAAAATGAGAAAGAAAATAAAATGCAAATAAAATGCTATATTGTGATCCACAATCAGTTTCCACAGTCCTCTGGGTAGAGATGGCTCTCTTCATCACAAGATCATTAGAACTGGCCTTATTGTTGAAAAAAGCCACCGATGGACTCTTTTCTCAGAGAAATAAAGGATCAAGTATTTTGCTAAATGTGGTCTATTCTAACAGACAGCAATGTGTAAATTTAGAGACATTTCCACTCCAAATGTTCGTATGGACTATTTGAGCTCATCCTGTGGTGAAGCCTTCCAAGCTTATATTTATATTGGTTTAAGCAGCTACAGTTGGACACTCTGTACCTTGACCCCATCCTAGTGCTATCATTTTGACCTTCTTTGAGCACCAAGGACAACAATCAACTTAAGAAAACACCCTGCTCCATTGTTCAGTGTTTGTCAGTGATCAATACTCTTCACAATCATATTATAGTCTTACAACTTATATAGGCAATAGACCTTGGCAGAGGTGGAAACTCAAAATAGTAAAAAAAAAAAAAAAAAAAAAAAAAATCATAATTTATGATTGGCAAGTAGTTAATAGCTACATACTGGTACATTTACACTGCACAATAGTATGGTAAATGAATTGGAAAACATAGTGAGGATGATTAATCTGCACAATTTGGCTAAATCCCCCCTGCTTCAAAAAAATGAATTGGAGTTACTCTCATTAATTCTGACTTGAACCAATAAATGTTTGGAAGCAGCTAAATGGCTCAGTGAATAGAGCACCCAAGTTCAAATCTGACCTTAGACATTTACTATCTGAGTGTCTCTGGATAAGTAACTTAACTGTTGTCTAACTCAGTTTCCCCACCTGTAAAATGAGAATATTAACGGTATCCATCTTTGCTATAAGGACAAAATAATATTTGTAAAGCACTTTGCAAAACTTAAAATATTATGTAAAAGATATCTCTTATTAATATCATTATTATTAATCTACAATATTAATGTTTTGTATTAGTAGGTACCTGAGGGTGACAAAACTTTGATGACCCCTTCATTATCATCATATCTACCTTTAAATTTAAGTAGACTTAACAATAGACTATTATCTAAAAAGTTTTCTTCAGTTCTCAGATATTTGTATTTGTTTCAACACATTCTATCCTAGCCATGATTTTGAAAAGAACTCATGTCCAGCATGAACTTAATAAATTCTTTTTTTGTTGTTGTTGCTTTGTTTACCTCTGAGATTGGGAAATCAGGACTTGAGACCTCCTCTAGCTATTTTGAAAAGAAAGACTAAATTCTTTTCATTCAGTGTGGAAGGAAATGTTGATCTCTGCAGGATTACCAAAGTTTGTAGGTAACCATACTGCATTTAGAATCTGCAGTCTGAAGTAGAGAATTAAAAACAAAACAAAACAAAACAAAAAAAGTCTTTTTTGGTTGCGTTTTTGCTTTAATTCAAGGGAACTTCCACAAAAACTTCCCAACTCTCTAAAGAAATTCTCTACATCAAAGCTTCTTAAACTATGGTTCTTTTGCAACAGTAAAAAGTATCAAATATTTGCTTTCATCTTTAATAAATGGTAAAAATTACACTTATACTAGAAAATTGGTCTAAAATAAAATTATGATTTATTACGAATAATGTTCAACATGTATCCCTATTTAATATACTTAATATATATATATATATATATATGCCTAGGATTGCACAAAAATTTCTTAGGTGAAAAGGGGTCAGGAGTGGAAAAATTTAAGAGGCCTTGCTCTATATTATATAAATCCCACATTTATCATATTATGCATAAGAAAGAAGAAGACTCTCACCTAGTTATGGGGGGGTGAGGGAGAGTGGAGAGAGAACAAAAGTCTTTCCTTAAATTGAGGAATACTTATAATCATGGTAGATTCAAATGTGTGTTCTTTTCTTTTGACTACTGATGGACCTTTTATTTCCATCTACTTTACCAAGGTTTTCTTTCATTGTAACAAGACACATTTATCACATAATAAATTGTATCACCTCTGTCCTAAAATAGTCATTTATTAAAATTACAATGTGTCTGATAAGAAAAAAATTAAATTACCTTAAGCATAGCTGAGGAGGATTATTCCACATGCTAAGTTTTCTACCCACCAATATGTTTTCTTCTTTTGACACATCACATGTAGAATCCTACCAAAGTCCCTGCGAAGAAGACCATACTTAGGTAGGAATTAGAACCAAATCCCAAGGCCTAACATCCAGACCTACAGAACCTAAAAAGAAAAGGCTATAAGTAGACATAGAAAGGCAAGGCTGCAAGTAAGCACCAACTAAGCTTGAAGTTAAT
Source organism: Sminthopsis crassicaudata (assembly GCF_048593235.1). Lineage (NCBI taxonomy): Eukaryota > Metazoa > Chordata > Mammalia > Dasyuromorphia > Dasyuridae > Sminthopsis > Sminthopsis crassicaudata. The sequence goes on along the minus strand of NC_133618.1, from coordinate 500,510,338 downwards.
TGCTTCTGAAGCCAAGTAAATAATCCTCATTTAATAGGAACTGATGAGCAAACCCTAAAAATGCAGCATAGGTCAAGGACTGTCAATTAATTATCAATGGACAACCTTTTCCCAGAGAATGAACTGACAACTTCTTTCTGCTCACTAATCCTATCCAGCTTTTGCCAGGAATCTGCAATGTTTATGAGCCCTCATTTTTATCTTAGAATTGGAAGCTGTATGAAACAGTTTGAAAAAGTTAAAGAAATGGAGTGCCTGGCAAAGGATTTGCACACAGTTGGCATTTGTTCAGGACCTGTTGAAAAGGAATTATAATTTACAAAAAACAAAGCTCCTATATCTTCCCTCTTCCTCCAGTGGCCACTCGGAAAACTTGAGCTAAAGTGGACATCCTGCCTTTTGACAAATCTCACTATACTATAAATAATCGATCACCTTCCATATTTATATAGAAACTACAATATCACTGCACATAATTCTTTCTTCTGGAAAGAATTCATATGCCACTTTCTTCCGAGTTAAGCCAAACAAAACACAAAACAAACTTTACAAAGATTTTTTGTAAGACCTGGGGGAGAGGGGAGAGGGAAGAGGGAAGCAGTACATGAAAGGGGAAAAGGGAGAAAAATGTTATGCACACACATACTGATATATAAAGCTTTCCACTGAGCTTTCAGAGTGAAATCAGCCTTCCTTTGGAGGCTGCCAGGTTACACAATTAAGATTTCAAAAGAGAGGCTGCAGGTGAAAAGATCCTTCAGAAGAGATCAAATGCAGCTGTCATACTTTACTCCCTGACAAAGGAGGGTCTGGGTCTAGAGGAGGCAGGCCCATGAGCAAGCATCAAATTCCAACAGAACTAGGGCTCTACCCAGGAAGCCTGTTGCCCAGAGTGTTACTCATCATTTTCCCAAAGAGCTTTTGCTGCATCATTCTAGTCCACACAGGTGTTTGCTGTAATAGCAGCCTTTGGAATTGCAGAAGTACTTCCCTTAGCATGTAAACAGAAAATAGTAAAATGAGTGCAAGGAGGATTAACTGACCTAGGGCCTAGCCCCATAGATGCTCACTTAGAGAAGAACCGAAGCAGAGCAAAAATTAAACAGAGGATTGAAGAAGCATCCTCTAAGGAAATATTTCTCATCTCAAGCAACTATCTTAACTAATTCTGCCGGGTATCACCAGCTCCTTCGGGTTTCCACCTCGTTTCTGCATATATTACACATTTCTTGACCATCCTCATCACTGCTTTCAGGTCTAATCTTTTAATTCTTTTAACCGAACTACCACTGCACTTCATCCCCTTTCCAACACAACTCCATCCTCTCTCCTAAACCATCCCCCGCTCCAAACACTAACTGCCTAGTTTGCTCTCCCCGCCCCATATATTCCCTCAATTCTAACTTCCAAATATAATTATCTTCCTTCTCACTAACCTTAACCACTCTTCCCCCCCCAAAAAAAAAACCCCTCACATTTCCGACGAGGTTTTATTACTATCTCCCACCAAAATTTCCAATTTGCCAAACTTCTCCTCATCTGGTGGGGAAGGGGGGGTGAGGTGAGAGGAGATGGGACATCTATCCACAATGCCCCATTACTTTTAAACCTTTTCAGCACCTCCCCAAAAATCACTCCCAGACTTCTCGGCCGTGCCCTCACCTTCACCACCCTCCCCATTTTTCCTTTTCTCTCTCAACCCTTCTCCATCCCCCTTTAACTGTCCTCCGGTCCTCCCACCTTTCTCCCCTTAACCTGTCCCCTCTACCCCAACTCTCCAAAGCGGTGGGTTTGGTTCCCCTCCCCCCATTCTTTCATTTCCCCCTTCTTTGATCCCTTCCTCCTTACTCTCCCCCACCAATCTCCAACCAATTCCTTAAACCTCAGTGAATTAAGCCCTGGGACCAACCCCCGCCCCAGTCCCCCAACGCAAGAAACGGGGCCCCAGCTGCTCACCGGTCCCTTCCTCCGGTCCTTGCCCTCCTTGGGCTCCGCCTCGCCTCGCCTCGCCTCGCCTCGCCTCGCCTCGCCTTTCCGGCCTCGGGCTGCGGCTGCGGCAACCTAGGGCCCCGGGACTCCGCCCGCCTTCAGACCGAGGCCGGGGGTCCAGGACTATGCCCGAAGGTGGGGGGGGGGGGGCGAAGCAGACTCGTGGTTAGAGGTTGGGGTTCAGGGAGGGAGAAAGACTCCCTTCAGAATCAGGACAGAATCCAAGGGAAGGCTGGGGAGGAGGGGCGCCGCGCCGGGCTGGTCCACGAACTGAGTAGGGGCAGGGGGCGCCGAAAAAGTGCCTTCTACCAGGAGAGCTAGCCCACGAGCATTCCAGCTTGTGGCTCCAGCTGCAGAAGCCTAGCAGCGCCTAGGCCAAGGGCGGAGGCGGGGCCCGCAGGCATCCCAACTCTGAGCCCAAGAGGCGGGGACTCCTGGGGCTTACTGGGGTGGCCCTCTCCCCCAGTGCCCTGGTTACCTCCTCCCGGGGAAGGGGACCTTGCTTAACCTTTCTGCAGAAATGCGGGACTTAAGGAACGGTACAAGAAATACATCTTCAGCCCTGGCCGAAGACTGGATTGCATGCAAGCTTTACTTGTTATAGGGGTCGATGCAATCGGTGGGATCACTGGAAAGTGATGGTGACTTTTTTTTTTTTTTTTTTTTTAAAGATAATCAGAAAACCTTACTAAAAAGAAAAGTAATCATAGCCTTTGCAACCAAACATCTTTCCTGTCCTTCCTCCTGGGGACTGCCATTTTCTTGAGAGCAAACCTGTGTCAGCAGTCAATAACCCCAGAGTTCAGCACCAGGGAATCAGCACCTATTATTTCCCAGTCATTTGGAAGTCAAAGACCACTACCCAACCCGCATAAGTAACTGTCTATGTCCTTAAGGAATTTATATTCTACAGGGCAGTATACAATCTTTTTGCCGAGGAGAAAGGAGAGGTGTCAGCCCGGCACTGACAACAGGAGTATTAGAAATCCCGGGGGAACTGGGGTAGAGGCACAGGACCGTTATGGGAAAACAAACAAGATTCCCTTCTCTCTCCTGGTCTGGATTTTGACTAACTTTCCAGACCTGGGCACTGGCCCTATTTTCTCCAAGAAGCCTTCAAAGACTAGTTCAGCCCTGTCCAATTCCCAGTGATGGCTGGCTCCTAGTGCATTTATTTGCTACATAATTAGCTGCACAATCAGCTATAACCTTATGACATCTTGTATTGTTTTGAACTGTTATTTAAATATTTTTACTATTACACTCAATATGAATATTTATATTTTTACACACTTAATTCAGCAAACATTTATTAAATATTTATTGCTTCAAGGCATTAAAGATGCCCAGAACACAAAAATTCAAGCAATCTGAAAGGGGATATTTTAATTTGCATTATAGTTATAAATTATTGGGAAGAAAATGTTTCCTAAAATTTAAAATAATATAATAAACAAACATTGTTGCTGTTATTTCTACTCCTTTTATCTTATTTCCCTCATTAAAATGAGAGTAGGGCATAGGCCTTGTCCATCATCTTCAATGACTGGTACAGTACTTTGTCCAGAGTTGGTACTCAATAAATACCTAGTTAAGAGAATGATTTAACTTGTGAGGATCTAAACTGCTCAACTAAACTGTAAACTTCTTGAGGGCATAGACCATAATTTGTAATTCTAAAACCTTTTATTACCCAACCCTACTGTTCTGCACAAAAAACAGGGATTTGATAGGAACAGGATTTTCATATACAGTGCAAGAAGACTGGCTAGAGGTAGGGAAAAATCAACAAAGCCTAATAACAAACAACATATACACTAGGCAATCCTTGGCAACCAGGTAGTACAGTAGATAAAACTCTAAAGTCAGAAGACCTGAGTTCTATTCTGGCCTTGAAAACTTTCTAGCTGTGAGACCCAGGGCAAGTCACTCAACCTATCTACCTTAAGTTTCCACATCTATAAAATGGGAATAATAATGGTACCTACTTGTCAGAGTCATTGTGAGAATAAAATGAAATATATATAAAAAGATCTTTGAGCGTAATTATTATTCTATACACTCAAATAGAAACCAGGCCACTAAACCAGATGTAAGGATCTTTTCAGAACGCATATGGACTTAAGAAAAACATATATTATTGTTATGTTTTATTGTATTTTATATATTTTGTTAAACATTTTCCAATTACATTTTCATGTTCTAATATACTGAAGACTATGTGTGTCGTATTATACACCTCTGTCCTAGAGAGATCACTCAGACTTTTAAACAGGGACTTAGATATATGTGTAGTCTTTTAGAGCTAGAAAGCCCATGACACATCAGCTAGTAACCTGTTCATCTTGGGTAAACTGAGGGCTAGAGTCACCCTGAAAGTTAATGGCAGAACCCAAGTCTGGTGATCTTTTCACCATACTACCAATCAAACAAGGAATCAGAATAAATGGTACCAATTTGCTGAATCACAAATACTAATTTCCTGAAGACAAATGTTAATTTTACTGACCTTTAATCTAAACCAATTTTTTTAAGCAAACAGCTAGCTAACCAGTTCAAACCATACCAAATATCCCTCCTAAAACAAAACAAAATAATCAAAATATTCTCACAAATTCAATCCAACAAACATTAAATTTAAATTCAAAGTAGCAAAAGCTGACATTAAAACAACACTTTATGGTTTATAAAACGCTGTATATCCATCGTCTACATCCATGATCTACATCACAAAAGTTCTGTGAGGTAGGTAATACAGATATCATCCCCACTCTACATATGAAGGAACAGAAGCATCAAATTTAAGTGATTTCTTTAAAATCATGTAGCAAACAAGGGGCAGAGCCAGAATTCAAACTCAGGTTTTCTAATTTGTAGTCCAGTGCTAATTCCACTAAACCACCATTGCCAATCATTTAGTCATAGTACCAACTTATGAGATAGGCTACTTATTCAATTCTTCCATTGAAGGGCATAGTCAGTGTGCAGAGGCCTAGATTACAGCTAAAGTTAGAGTTCAGAAGAACCTTTGGAGGGGCTAGTTAGGTAAGCAATACTCAAAACAAAACGATAGTTTTGATACAAGATATCCAGTCTCAACATCTACTATTTATCTGTATTTAAAGATTACTTAGTGCCATTTACTTTACAGGCTTATTGTGATATATTGTAATATGTTGTAGCTCAGGGCAAGTTAAGCTTTACTCTTTCAGAGGAAAAAAAATACCATATTTCCCAGATACGAGTCAACATTGGCAGTTCAAAGATATGAGATCTGGCAAAAAAAAAAAAAAAAAAAAAAAAAAAAACCCAGCAATTGAAAAGGGGGAAGCTAGATGGCGCAGTGGATAGCGTGCATAGTCCAGAAGTGAGGAGGACCTCAGTTCAAATCCGACCTCGCAGACACTCAATATTTACTAGCTGTGTGACCCTGGGCAAGTCACTTAACCCAAGTGGCTCAGGGGGGAAAAGGCAATTGAAAAGGATATTTAGGGAGGGCAAGTGGGGCCCCACTTCGTTAAAACTGGAACAATTTGCTAGCTGAAGATCCAAACTACCAGAATAACCTTCCCTATGGTTAAAAAAAAAAGTGGACAATTACTATGGGCTAATAAAAACCCACTTTTAAAAGATGAAGGTAATCCTCACAGACTTTGTGAGGAAGAGATTTCATGCTCTTAAAGCAAGCTGGGGAATTATTAAACAGCCTGGCCAAGGGCCCCTACAAGTTAATATTAAAATCAAGTACAGAATCTCCTTCCAGAACCCAGTTGCATTAGGTTACTATACTAAAGATAACCAGAAAGAACCACACAAGACTCCCGCTGATTGGTTAGGGATGACAGAGGTCTGGATCCTGGCGCAAATGTTAGTGGAGTGTAGTTTAAAATAACAGGAGGGAAAGGTGTAATTTTTTTTTCCTTTAAAAAAATTCATCTCAGGACTGTGGGATGTTGGGAAAATCTTTTACATTTCCAAATTTACTTTTAAAAGTATTGTTTTATATGATCTCATTCACTTTTAATCATCAATTCTTTACAGTCTGAATCAAACAACTATTAAAATGTACCAGAATCAGTGGTACAAACCGGAGGTGTTGGTTCTGCTATTTTGCCTAAATCTGATCCGCTGGAAAGCATCTTTTTTGGGAGGAGGGCGCGGAATGTGGAGCATCGGTGTTACTCTGACCAGCGCTCCCGCGGGATTTGGGGGGAGGGAGGGGGGAGAAGAAAGGAGAAGAGGGGAACAGAGAAGAAGAACAGGAGAGGAAAAAGAAGAGGGAGGTTCACTGAGAGGAATAGGGGAGGGAGGGAAGGAGAGGAGGGAGGAATGGGGGAGGAGGAGAGCCCGGGAGAGGGGAGGGGAGGGTCCTCCGCAGAAGCTCGCAGCCTTCCTCCCCTCCCCAGGCCCCTGCTCAGCGAGGATAACCGGCGTCCAACGCCCCAAGCGCCCACACTCACCTGGGCTGACAGGCTCCCGAGCCGCGCTGCTCCTTCCCATCCCCCGCGGTCCGGGCGGCGGCGGCGCAGAATGGAGGCGGGCTCGGCCAGGGCGGGGCGGGCTCTCGAGCGCGCAGCCCTATGGGGAGCGCCCGGGCCGGCCCAGGGAGCCGGAGGCGGGCCCGCAGCCGCGGACTCGGCAAGCAGCTCTGACCGCACTTGCCTGCGCCGGAACCGGCCCCGAGCATCTGCGCAGGTCCGAGGCCAGGCAGCCCAGTCGGGGCCCCCAAGCCGCCCCTGGGAGAAGCCCGGGAGCGGGGAGCATGAGGCCCAGCAAGACCTTCCGCAAGCGCCGCGGCGACTCGGACGAGGACGAGGACGAGGACAGCGAGGAAGTGCGGTGAGCGGCAGCGGGACTGCGTGCGGAGAGGCCCTCCCCCCAGGGGACCTCCAGGACCTGCCAGCCCCCTCCTTCAGCCCCCTCCCTGACCGGAGGGCAGCCGACCTTTTGGCCCTATCCCGAGCCTTTTTGTCTGGTATCTTGTTACCTGGTTTTTATTGGGGGAGGGGAGGGGAGCAAGGGGTAGTCTCTTCTGCCCCTCGCTAGGCAGGTGTCCCCCAGGCGCGGGGGAGGGGAGTCTTCCCCTCTTTGTACCGTGCCCAGGGCTGGCTTCTCCGCCCGCCCCGCCCCTGCGGGCCAATGACAGCTCTCTGAGGAAGGCTCTGGCTTTGCCTCTCTCTGTATCCCGGTACCCCTTTAGCGATGCTTAATCCGCGCCTGTTGTCTTACTGACAACTGTGTGGAACGCACGGTGTGCCCCAAGTACCTGCCGTGTTCTCTTCCGGATGGCGTTACCCTGACAGAGCTGCAGTACTGGGAGGCTATGGCCCCGGGGTCATCCCAGTCCGTCCTCACGCTGCCCCGTGATCTGGCGGGAGGAACATCGTTCTCCTTCTCACACGTACAGACGTGCATGAGTGTTATGTCCCACCCCGCGGCAGACGAAGATTTACCAAACTCTCCTCTGAGAGGAAACGGAACGATGTTTGTTACATGGAGGAAATAAAGGAGCTCTTGTATCACTATTGAAATCTAATTTGTCAGTTTAACAAAAGTTAATTCCTAACTCGCCCTTTAAATTTCCCCTAATCCTCCCCCAAGAGCCCAACACACACATCATTAGGTTGAAAACTGCTACACTTTGGGGCTGTTGTCCCACAGCAGGTAAGAAAATCTCCTTAACCTTCCTTAGTTGGAACTATAGACCCCCAGGGAAAGAGCTCTCAATAACTAGACCTTATTTCATTTTGATTTTTGAGTTGCTCAATCATTTCTCTGTTATCTTCAGGTTGAAACTGGAGGAAACCAAAGAAGTTCAGAGTTTGAGGAGACGACCTAAAGGGGTGAGGTAGGTCCGGCCCCCTTGGACTGGGGACTACAGTCAGAAGAGAAGATGAAAAGTATTGTCTGGACCCTCTTTGTAAAATGCTGTCACAAATGTACAGCTACTTGAAATAGCTTATCTTTCCTGTTAAATTGTACACTAAGACATTTCATCTACCACCTGGCTTCCCCTGCTTTTTCTAGGTGTTTGTCAATAGTTCAGAATGAGAAGTAGACAAGAGGACACAAAAGAGGTGCTTAATGTTTATTTTGTTTCAGTTTTCTCTGCCAAGGGGAATGACCTTTGCATTGAAAATGACATCATCAAAATTATTTAGAGAATATGAGAGAGACCCCAATCATATTGTTTACATCCTGTGGAACTGAAGGAACTGGCAGAAATTTTGAGGCCCTCTCAGTGGCATTTGGAAAGATCATGGAGAATGGAAGCAGTACACAGAGAGCTGGATTTGGAATCACAAGATCTGGGTTCAAGTGCTGGCTCTTTTTATCTTTGTGACCTGGGTGGGAGGGAATGGAGTTTTGGAGGAGGTTACCTCTAAATCCTATTCTAGCTGTTAAGAACTAAGAACATACTGGTAAAGTTGAAAGTCTAGTATCACTTTTAGTCTTATTGGCTTGGTTTTTTTGGTTTTGCTTTTTAAACATAATCTTTCCTAACATGCCTTTTTGGCTGCCATTATCCACATAAGCTTTTTTTTTTTTTTTTTTTTTTTTTTTTTTTTTTTTTGGTCAGCTTGGGTAATAAATTTTTGAATTGACTGCTTTATGTTTTTCTGTCTTTGAGTTGTACCCACATTTTTTCCCCAGTGCTGTAGCCCTTCTGGTTGGGGAGAAAGTACAGGAAGAAACAACTCTAGTGGTGAGTTTTGCTGACATCTTTGATGAATGTCATGATATTTGGCTAGGAAGGATGACCCTGAAAGATTTGTAGGTTTTAAAAGTGTATTCAATAAAGCATATTTGTCCTCCAGAAAGTAGGTTGTCCTCTAGAAAGGTTATCTATTCTACATCAACCAACATTTATTAATATAACTTATTCAGGATCCTAAGTGTTAGAGTCTAGCACTCAGTATTGTTCAAACACCAATAATTATACTATGGGTAATAATAAACACAAATAAGAAATGATCATTGTCCCTCATGGAACTTACAAACCATATTTGGTCTTCATTATAATCATCATTCTTTTTTGGTAGGATGATCCCTTTAATATCAACACTGGTGGAATGGTGGACATGAAGAAAATTAAGGAAAGAAACAAGGACAGGTTGGTGGAAAACATTTTTAGAAACTGTTGAGAACATTTTCTCTCCCTGTGAATATATTCAATTTTGATTGCTCATAGTAGTAGGAAGACTCATTTGCATCCTCAGAGAGATTAGAAGAAACAGCAGCTGTGAAAAAAGGACTCACAAAATGTTCTTTAATGTTTTTTTTTTTTTTTTATGAACTGAATAATTTTTTTCCCAAAGCAACATTAAACATACCATACTTCTGTCTCCATTTAGGATTAATGAAGAGGAGGACCTTAACTTAGGGACATCATTTTCAGCAGAAACCAATCGAAGAGATGAAGATGCTGACATGTAAGTGTTTTTGTTCTCTAGGGTGTGAACCTATTTCCCAACTAAAGCAAGGGACTGCTGGACCAACCAAAGGGTGATAAATCAGAGCCTATCGTGTATGCTACTTGCTGTCTCTTGGTGTATTCTAGGATGAAATACATTGAGACTGAATTAAAGAAGAGGAAAGGAATTATGGAAAATGAGGAGCTGAAAGTGAAGTTGAAGAATGCTGAAGACTGTCTCTATGAACTCCCCGAGAGCATCCGAGTCTCCTCAGCTAAAAAAACAGAAGAGATGCTGTCCAACCAGATGCTGAGTGGCATTCCCGAGGTGGACTTAGGCATTGAGTAGGTTTCATTCTCTTACTTTATTCTTTCAATCAATAGAAATAATTTATTTATTAGAAATAATCATCCTAATAACTAGCATACATATCTCTTTAACATTTGGAAAATACCTTCCAATTTATGTTCATTTGATCCTTACAACAATCCTTGGAGGTAGGTGCTGTTTTCATTTCATTTTCATTTTACAGATGAGAGAACTAAAGTAGACAGAGGTTAATTGACTTAACTAATGTCATAATCTAGTGTCTGAGGCACAATTGGAACTAATGTCCTCTTGATTCCAAATGTAGAACTTTTTATATACTGCTACCTGACTGAACAGTTCACATTAGATAGAACTTAAGGGGGGAGTGTTGCAAAAATAAAAAATAAATTTAATGTTTTAAGTTCAGTCCGTGCTACTTCAAGAATAGCAAATGTAACTGGAGAGGGCTAACAAGGACTCTGGATCAATAGCCCGAACAGATTGTAGTTTGAAGGGCTGATGAGCACTTATTTCTTTTAACCCAGTCTTTGAAGTTGTTTTCTTTCTCCCCATCGTTCCCTCCCATGAAAAAGTGAAGTGGATAGATTTGGCTTTGGAGTTAATAGTCCTGCTCTTGGTCTGTACTAGCTGTGCTATTCTGGGCAAATCAAGGAATACCTTTTGGTATTCCAGGTAACTCAGAAGCTAGAAGTGGCAGCACAAGTACCAGTCTGTATTGGAAGTGGAAGTTTCCTGGGAAGTCCCTATGCCAATAAAAATCACTAGATACACACACACACACACATACACACTTGTGGTTAAAAGTAAAAGTGCTTTTAAATATTGGTTTCAGGAAGGCATTTTGATCCTTGAGGCCTCCGACTTTCTTCTTAACAGTGAAATTGGCAATAATTAATTGAGATTCCTTCTTAATCATCCCTCTTCATTTCAGCTTAAAACAGTTGTTTTTTAAAAGAGAGGAAATAATGCAAATCAATGTAGTAACCAAATATATGTATTAACAAAACAGTTATAGATAGTAACAAACCAATATATTAACCAAAAATTATTTATGTGGATGTGTCCTTTCTCTTTAAGGCCTCCTCTGCATGTGGACTTGGTTAAAATCTTAGTAAAGAACTCTCCCCCCCAGCTTCTTTCTACTTAATGATCCTCTGTCTCTTGTGTACTTGGTGAGGGCGGAGGAAAGGTGGCAGTCTTAACTCTTGCTTTTGAATTTCCCATATTTTAAGATTAAGTGATTTTTCCTTCTCTTCTCTACAGTGCAAAAATAAAGAATATCATTTCAACAGAAGATGCCAAGGCACGCCTACTGGCTGAGCAACAGAACAAAAAGAAAGACAGTGAAACTTCTTTTGTTCCCACCAACATGGCTGTGAATTATGTGCAGCACAACCGATGTAAGTGTCTCTCAGACACCTGCCTTCCTCTCTCAGGACACCACAGTGACCGGACCACATACCCTTTCTCTTACTTCTGTTCCACAGTGTGGGCAAGAACATACTTATAGTTCTTAACTTGTGAGTAAGCTGCACACAGTAGGTACTTCTCAGTGTTTGCTGAATTTGTTGTCCAATTATTCCCTATTAGTTTATCACGAAGAGCTCAACGCCCCAGTTCGGAGGCACAAAGAGGAGCCGAAAACCCGACCTCTCAGGGTGGGAGACACAGAGAAGCCGGAACCTGAGAGTAAGAGCAAGTGTCTCTATACTTCCTTGGTTTGGGGTTTGGGGGAGAGTCCTTGGGTATGGCAAGGACAGGAAAGAAAAGAAAAAGGCATTCGATGGCAAGACCTTTTTTTAGAGACTGTGTATTCTGCATATTTTATCTAAGGCTGATATTTTTATAACCCTTTTAAAATTTTGCATATTTCTCTTGAAAGCCCAGCAAACTGAGCACACAAAGGGCCTCCATTGGTAGCTGCTCCTGAACATGCTCCCTGAGAAGAGGTGCTTTGGGACTCTGCCCTGACTTCCTTATCTCCAAAAGCCCAGCACTATTAGGCTTTTCCTTTTATCCTAAATAGAAAAAAAATCATAGTTTTCTATTTTCTTTCTATTTTGACTACTATTATTTTTGGCCCTAAAAGAATGCTATTTAATCCATGTCTGCTTGTTTGGCCTGGTTCTCTTAACATCTGGCACTGGGTGGGACTGGCCTTGAGGTTCCCCTGACTGTATTCTAAGAGGCATATGATCAGAGTGGCAAAAGAGAAGACTTTCTTATCTTCTGTGACTCTCCTCTCCGGTCCTCACTTGTAGGGAATCCCCTAGCAAGAGAATAACAGGAATCTGTCCTGGAAGCTCCTGCTTGAACATTGCCATCTTCCCTTCACCTTCATCAAGTGCATAGTAACTGCTGATATTTATTGCCTAAGATGTTCAGTTTTAAGCTATGGCTGACATATTTTTCTTCTTTTTTTTTCTTTAAGAGTCTCCTCCAAATCGAAAGCGCCCCCCTAATGAAAAGGCAACTGATGATTATCATTATGAGAAGTTTAAGAAGATGAACAGACGATATTGATATTAACTCAATGGGAGTAGGTGGGGAGGGGATTTTTGCAGATAGTTTATTTTTTGTCAAGTACAAGATGCAGTGTAAATATCACAGAAAGAAAAGTTTGTTTCTTTTTGAACTCTTTAGACCGTGTAGTTGTTTTATAATCTTTTTAGATTTTTTTAATTATTACTAATTTTTTTGCAAATAAGTATGAATGTGACCATATGAAAATCGAATGTAATGATCTTGCATGTTACCTGCCAAGTTTTCTTAAGATGTGGGTTAATAACCTCATTAAGCTGTGAGGTTTTCCTGTGTGTGTTTTTTTTTTTTTTTTTTTTTTTTTTTTTTTTTTTTTTTGTCAAATAGTATTCTTGTTACTATTTCCAAATCTCTTTTGTAAATAAGTTGGTTTTCTTTTGATATTTGGGTCATGTGAAATAGGCACAGAATTTATGTGATTGTATTCTTTAAACTATTTTCTTATACCCAGGCATTGATCCATAGCTTAGTTAGGAAATCTTGTTGAGGAAGTATTCACAAGATTGAAATTTGTTACTTGGCTGTGTGACCTTGAGCAAGTCTTCCTTTCCCCTTGTGCCACACTTTCCTTGTCTATAAAATGGGGTGATTAATAACTACATTACCTTACCTCAAAAGGCTGTTGTGAAGATCAAGTAAGAACTTTGTAACCCTATAGTGCTTATTTTTAAAAAGGAAGAAAACAAGAATAGCAAAGAAATCCAGGATAGAGTTAAGGAGACAACAGTGGCTTCTCTGACTTTCCCAGAATCTTATTGGTTGTTCTATACAATTTATTTCTCTATCAAGAAGTTATAGCTGGATGTTTTAATTATTGCATAATATAATACATAATTCTTAAAATAGAAGTTAAAGTCAGACACTTCAAATGTATCTGGGGGATATTTACTTTCTGCCAGATCTGTTGGTGCCTGGCATTACAGATGCCCAGGGAACTAGGGTTCTATATTCTTAAACTCCAGAGTGAACCTGAGTGACTGAAGTGGACTTTCAAGCCTCCTTCAAGACATTTTTTAAAAACCTGATTTATAAGGAATTGATGTTTCATAAAATTATTTGATATTAAAAAACATTGCCACTTGGATTGTAGGCTTCCTTTTTTGTTTCAAAGTAGGCCTCCTTCTGGAAGAAGTAGTCAGTGATCATCTTGGGATAGGAGGCTAGAAAACTCCTAAAATGCTCCCAAAAGTTTGTGCTATCAGGCTGAAAATTTTGGTTCAAGGAAAGTCAGGTCCAAAATGTGATATTTTAGGGCCTGTCAAGAGAATAAATGTAAAGTCCTCTACAAATGTGAGGGATTATTCACCTTGCCTTTTGAGATTAACACATAGTAAGCATCTAATGAATGCTTTTTCATTCATTCATTAAACTAATAATATACTTACACTACCTACCTCATAGGCTAAAAGAAAGTATTTTGTGATTAGTTGCAAAGTGCTATAGATTTGTGAGTTGTATTATAAGATTGTTGATATGGGGCTTGAATGGATGTCATTTAATCCAACCCTCTCATTTTACAAGTGAGGAAACAGGTTTGTCAAGGTTCAATGATTTGCTCTGGGTCACAGTAGTGGTCTTTGTAATAGAGATGTATTAGTATTCCTTTATTAATTTGCCCTCATACAATCAGTATTTACTGTGCTTATCAGAGAGAAGTGTAGATATCAACTCAGAAAGGGAAATGGGTCCCTAAAATTCCATGATCCAATAATTCAGTGAGGACTGGCTTCCACTAAAGTCCTGCTTTGATGCTGTGTGTGGCCAGGAGGTGACCTGGATTTTAGAGGACTCTGGCAGAAACTCTTAAGACAGTCTCTGCCCTTCATAGTGTAACATTCTAAAGGTGGAAGTGGTGGCTAAGAAAAGTTGTTTTAGTTTGCAAGGACTCAGAAGTGATGAGGGAAATAACATTTAATTGACAAGTTCTTTCCAAAAGTAATGGTAGTATTGATCTGAATAAAGTTTTCAGAAGAAGAAACAAAAAGGATGGTAGTGAGTTAGAGTTAGGGAAGATGGGGGCTAAGTGTGATAGCATAAGAAAATATCAACTGGTATAATCTGAAGTTGACAGAACCAGGAAATTAAATGTATAATGAATTGAACAATGGAAATGGAAATAACAATGGAAACTGGATACTGTGAAATTATTAAGACCAACCTTGTACTCAAGAAAGAGATATTAGAAGGTACCATCTTTACAGATGTGGAAGACTGTGGGTGTGGACACTGCATATATGTCAGATATTATGAATATATTGTGTAATTTTGTGATTCCTCTTTTATTATTATGTAGTCCTTAAACACTTGGTATCATTATTCTAGCTCCTGCTCCCACTCTGCCTCCCTATTGCAGACAGGTCCCCAGAGGGCGGGCTCTATCTCCCCCTTAGGTTAATAATAAAACCACTGAGGAGTTGGAAATGTCATTTATTATTTCTTTTTATTGGCTCAATCCCCTATTCCAACATATTCCCCAATTAGTATCTATTGCTCCAGTGATGAGCATCTCCGTATCATTTAACCAGTTAATACCAGTTAGCTTTTTTTTTATATTATTATATATTTTTTTATAATATTATCCCTTATATTCATTTTTCCAAATTATCCCCCCCTCCTTCTACTCCCTCCCCCCGATGACAGGCAATCACATACATTTTACATGTGTTACAATATAACCTAGATACAATACATGTGTGTAAATACCATTTTCTTGTTGCACAATAAGCATTAGATTCCGAAGGTACATGAAACCTGGGCAGACAGATATTAGTGCTAACAATTTACATTCACTTCCCAGTGTTTCTTCTCTGGGTGTAGCTAACTCTGTCCATCATTGATCAACTGGAAGTGAGTTGGATCTTCTTTTTGTTGAAGATTTACACTTCCATCAGAATACATCCTCATACAGTGTTGTTGTTGAAGTGTATAGTGATCTTCTGGTTCTGCTCATTTCACTTAGCATCAGTTGATGTAAGAATCTCCAAGCCTCTCTGTATTCCTCCTGCTGGTCATTTCTTACAGAGCAGTAATATTCCATAACCTTCATATACCACAATTTACCCAACCATTCTCCAACTGATGGACATCCATTCATCTTCCAGTTTCTAGCTACAACAAAAAGAGCTGCCACAAACATTTTGGCACCAGTTAGCTTTTACCAAAGGATATTTGCTGAAAAGACACATTGGCCAGAAATAAAAATATCCTTTTCATAATGGGGTCTGTACCACTTCAATGCCTGAAGACAGTGGGCTTCAGCTTAGAGCTGCCGCCAGGAAATATTTGCCCCGAAAGCCTAATGTGGGATTCCTGCCAGAAAAGTTACTTCTTTATTAGTCTAACCATTCATGGATGAGGTCAGGCAGTTCACTCCAAATAGCTATGCTGATGCTTCTCTGCTGCTGCTGCTGTTGCTGATGATAATGACAGACTCTTAAGATGGACTCTAGATCCTTGCTCACTTGTTACTCTTCTTCAAAGCTTACAGGATCCACGGCTTAGTTCATTCCAATGCATCACCTAAAATTAAGAAAGACACTCAAATGGACAAAAGAAAAAGACCTATTCAGAGCCACATGTGAGACCAGGTTGCTATCCCTGGTGCTCCCTCTACTATCTAGATGCTTAAGAGCAGATATCGCCTTGTCCACCGTAAGTAAAAAAACAAACCTTTGTGGCTCAGCAGACAACTAAAAAGCCGTTTTTGGTTGAGTAATTAGTAAATGAGCATAAAATGGCCAGCGTATGCTGAGTAGGAGAGTAATCCCTTCCTTTCCTCCGGAGTTGACACTGAAAAACAAGCTTATCAAGCAGGCAATTAACCTCAGGAAGAGTGAACAAGTTTTGTATGTGTGAGCCCTAGCCCTGGCATTCATAAGCCAGGCATTTTATTCAAAAGTGGTAGACTTGACACGGTTGACTTACTATGCTGTCCCATCATATGTTCCAGTATCCAGGGACATCAGCTTCCTTGTTTTTCCTTGAACAAGACATTCCATCTCTTCAGGGGGCATTTTCTCTGGATGCTCTCTCTAAAATGCTCTCCTTCCTCATCTCTACCTCCTGACTTCAAGTCCTAGCTAAATCCCCACCTATATGAACCTTCTCCAATCCCTCAATTCTAATCTCTTCCCTCCATTGATTATCATGTACAATGATCTTAAATTTCTATATTTGCCCTCCATTGATTATCTACAGTATATCCCATACATACTTTGTACATAGTTTTTTACATGTCTGCCCCTTTAGATTGTGTGCTCCTTGAGGGCAGGGATTTTGCTTTGCCTTTCTTTGTATCCCTAACACTGAGCACCTTGCCTGGCACATAATGGGCATTTAATGTTTATTGACTGATGGCTGTTGATTGACTGATAAGCCATTCTACATTGGTAGGGAGAGTTCTGCATACCTATGAAATTACCCATCAGGTATTAAAAAAATATATTGTATATATCTGTGGAGATGTATTTTCAGTATATTGGATGTCATTGTAAGATTTTCAAGGGCACATTTTAATTTTTAATCTTTGTATTCCTAACACTTTTAGTATGTAGTAGGCAATAATACCATCTAGTCAGTTTTTCGTGTCAAGAATCACAGAATCTCAGGTAAGAGATCTTGGAGGCCAATTGCCTCATTTTATAGCAAAGAAAACTCAATCCTATTGAAGTTAAGGAAATGTATAGTGAAAAATGCACTTAATTTAGAATCAATTCATTCAGGCAAAGACAAATGCTTCTAGAAGAACATCACCAAGGCTGCCCAAGGAAAACTCCACATTTAGTTCAAGCTTGTATTGGTGATAGCAGTAGTAGAAAAAAAAACATATTTGTAAAATGTCACTTGACTGGTGAATTTGAGAAGAAGTATGTGGCCACCTTGGGTGTTGAGGTCCATCCTCATGTTTTCTATGCTAACAGTGGTCCTATTAAATTCAATATTTAGAATACAACTGTCCTAGAGAAATTTGGTGATCTGAGAATGGCTATTATTTTAAAGCTCAGTATGCTGCTCCAATGTTTGACCCCCTTTCAAGAAACAAAAAAGTGCACACTGATTTGAGCCCAAGTTCGAGAAAGCTGCCCAGACTCGGAGACTCACTTTGCAGCTGAAGAACCGAAGGCTGGCAGAGGTGAATGACTTGTTGTCAAGGAAACATAGTCGTGTTTGAATTCAAGGCTTCCTCTCTCCAGTGTGAAAGAGCCCTGAAAACCGCTGCCTTAAGGGGGCGGAGAAAGGAAAAGTGGGAAGGAAGTTGGTTTTTTGCCCGACTCCAAGATGGCCGACCGCGGTGTCGCTGCCAGTGCTCCGAGGAAGCGCAGGAAGCGTTTCCCCCTCACAAAGATGGAAGCGGACGGTAGAGGCGGGGCGGAGCCGGAAGCGGCGGCAGCCTGTCATTGGCACCGGCTGAAGCTGCGGCCGGGAAGGCGGGCTCGGTTTGGCTCGGCTCAGTGCGGGTCCGGGCATGAAGCTGGTCCGGGCCGCCCTGGGCCTGCTGCTCCTGGCGCCGCCCTTGGTGCTGGCGGTGGAGCCCATCAGCCTGGGGCTGGCCCTGGCCGGCGTGCTCACCGGGTACATCTCCTACCCGCGCCTTTACTGCCTCTTCACCGAGTGCTGCGGCCGGAAGAAGAGCCTTAGCCGCGAGGGTAGGGCCAGCCCGGGGTCTGGGACGCGAGGTGGCGGGAGAGGAGGGGGAGGGGGAGAGAGGAAGGGGGGGGGAGGGGGAGGAGGGCGACAACCCCCGGGCTCCTCACCTTCGGTCTGTTTTTTCGTCTACTCAGTGGGGCGATGGGGACTAATGAGCAGTGCTCCCTGGAAGCTAATTCAGGGGGACCAGGAAGCATCTATTGCTGGACTCCGGCCCCGAGAGACCCCCGGTCTCTGCCGTGGGGAGGAAGCGGAGTCCCCCGTGGAGGATTTAGAGAGCTGGAAAGGACCTTGGGGATATTTAGTACGGTCCTTTCGTTTGAGCGGATCGGGAAACTGAGGTCCCTTAGCGAGGACGAATCGCGGGCCCGGGAGTACCCCAGTGGTCGGAAAGGCATTGCGTTGTGCTAGAGAGAACCTCTGGATGGATAGAGGCCGGAGACTCAGGTTAGAATCCAGAGTCTGAAACCTATGAATGTGTGAATAGACGAATGCATAAATCGTAACAATAGCTTGTATCTAGCGCTTTAAGCGTATTTTATTCTTAAAGTCACCCTGGGAGGGAGGTGCTGTTGTTATCCCCAGTTTACAGATGTAGAAACTGAGGGACTTGCTCGGGGGTATACACAGCGCCCCCTAGCGGCGAGAGAAACAGGCACCATACAGCGCCCTGGGAAGTAAAAAAAAAAAAAAAAAAAAAAAAAGGAAAACCACGAAAATAAGGCGGCCCCTGCTCCCCCAACCTGCTTTGTAACTGGAAGGATGATGGCTGCGGTGTGTGTGGGGGGGCAGTTAGTGGAACCCCAGCCCCGCGGGTCCTAGAGGACTCCCGGCTCCCGCCTCCGGGCCTTTGTCCTGGCTATCCCCCCTCTGGAGTATCCCCTCTGCCTCCGAGGGCCCCTTCCTTTCAGATGCAGTTCCGTTGCAGTTTGGGAACTTTTACCGATCGGCCTCTCTTTTCAAACTACTTTGTAGTTATGTTTGTTCCATATATAAATATATATGATCTTGTTTCTTTCCGTTAAAATGTAAACTCCTTGTGAGTAGACATTGTTTCGTTCTGTGTATTTCTTTACCCAATACCCAGTGTGGGGCCTGGCGCAGTATTTAATAGATACCTGTTTGGCAAGTCCTTTCCAGAAAAAAAAATGGTGGTATTGATTTGATTATAGTTGCCAAAAAAAGAAGTAGAAAGAGAGGGGAGGGGGTTGCTGGATTAGGTTTAATATGAGGTAATGTTAGCTTAGTTTTAAAGAGGAAGAAGCCTGCGTGAGATAGCATGACTTGTCCAGTTGGACAGGTCTGGGGCCACAATCTTAAAAGGTGAGAACCAGTCATAATTAGCCTGCCCCACACCTGGCCATGCTTCTTGGCAGAGGTCACTTTTTGGAAAGGCAAGAATGATGTGGTGGGTAAAGCCAGCCTTGGAGTCTAAAGCAGCTGGGGTTCAGTCCTGTATGACCTGGGCATGTCACTTAACCTAGTTTCCCAGAAAATTGTATGGCTATAAATAACCGGAGTAGCCCGTCCATATCAATGAAGGGATTTTCCACACTGAAAGTTCCCTCTTACATATGAAACAAAAGAAAAAAATCATCTCATAGTGTTGTCAGTGAAACACTTTGTAATCTAGAAATGTGAGCCAAACAAAATTACAATTAAAACCAGGTGACTCCCAAGTCCAGTAGTCTTCCCATTGTATTCCTCAAGGAGAGAGATCAGAGAAAAGTAAAAGGTGGAGATTGGATGGTACCTGGTAAGGTCAAGGGGGAAGATAGTTTGGTTGTCATGGAAAAAATGGTAGAGGCTCCTGAGATGTGTAGAGGTTTTATGGGGAGGAAGTTGGGAATCAAGATGGGAACTGCGTCCTGTCTCCAACAAAAAAAAGGGGGAGGTTCTATGTTTGGGAAAAGAGGAGACCCTGCTTCAACCTTCTTTGCAAGAGAAAATACAAGTATCATCTTAATTGAAAAGAAGAAAGATGTTGAAAGAGTCTTGCCTCAGTTGTACAACTAGTACTCTGAAGCCCTGTTTTCTTCCTGAACTGAGGAGGGCAGTAAAATAGGGTTAAATTTGGGTACTTAATCCTCACGTGTGAGGTAGACTCTGAAGAGGCAGAGTCCTGTTTGGCAAACTTATGACAGTTTTTGTTCCTGTTTGAAAAAAGTAGAAGATGATGTGGCATAGTATAGATGGGGCCCAGGAAGTTTGCAACAGGGAAGAAACAGCAAGGGGTCTGGTGGGAAGTGTCTTTCATAGTATTTTGGGGGAGCTGAAGAAGCAGGTTATTTCAGCCAAATGCTAGTCAGAGCTGGTTTGCATTCCAGAAGATCCAAACCAATCCTTAGTTGATAGTATATTTTGTCTAATCTGAAAACCAGTTGATTATTTGCACATGACAAGTTTTGCTTTTTCCTCAGCATTGCAGAAGGACCTTGACAGCAAGCTCTTTGGACAGCACCTTGCAAAGAAAGTGATTTTAAATGCTGTCTCTGGGTTCATAAGTAACCCGAAGACCAAGAAACCGCTTACCCTCTCCCTGCATGGATGGACTGGCACGGGGAAAAATTTTGTCAGCAAAATCATAGCTGAGCATATTTATGAGGGTGGACTTAACAGTGATTATGTACATCTATTTGTGGCCACATTGCACTTTCCACATGCTGGGAACATCACACAGTATAAGGCAAGAAGACAATTTGGAATTCTTTCTGACAACATGAGGATTAGTCTTTGAAAATTTCCTGTGGGTAGCAGTGAAGTTCATGAGATAATATATTGAAAAAAAGATCTCGGAGGATTTCTTTCCAGATGTCAGTTTTATATTGTATTTTGCATATTCCTAAAAATTATTGCATTTGGGGAGCAATATATATATTTGATGCACAAGCAGTTAAGCAGTTAGAGCTTTGTAGAAGTGTCCTTTGTGCTGAATTGGTAAAATTAACGTTCAGGATAGGAATAGAATATGGCACTGGAAGAATCCCACTTTAGGGATCCAACTGGCAAAAAAGTCCTCATTTTTCATTTGAGAAAACTGAGCCCCAAAGTGAGGAAGTTATTTATTACTCATGTAGCTAGTTACAGAACTAGACTAGAACTCATAACTTCTGCCAGTGGAGCCTCTTTCATGTACCATTTCTATAACTTATTTGTTTGATTTCACTGCCAAAAGTTTTTCGGGAGGTTTTTTTTTTTTTGTTTTGTTTTTTCTTTGAGAATGGGTAAGAATACTTAAATTGATTTTCTTCATTATTTCTTTCTCTGATATAGATATATTAGTATTACTGTTCTAAGGTCATAAATAATAGAAGTTTTTCCACTATTTTTAATTCACTAGGTTATTCTTTATTGTGCTTTATTTTCTTTTATAACTAGTAGTATCCAATTTGAGCTAAAAATTTTTTATTTCCAGATAATCAGTAGGATGTTATCATATTATAACTCAGTAGACTATGTTTTCCTCATTAAAATACACAGGATCATATTCTTTCCTGTTTCTTCTCTAATTATGACAAAAGGGGAAAAAAAAGATTGGGATGACATTGAAGTGATATCAATAAAAGAAAGATTCCTTATATATTTTAGCTACTTCTGGGATAACATTCGTATATATTTTATATGTAATTCTTATTGAAGTCTCCTCTGAGTATCTTTGGTTTATTGTAATCCAGGACCAGTTACAATTGTGGATTCGAGGCAATGTGAGTGCCTGTGCAAGGTCTATATTCATATTTGATGAAATGGATAAGATGCATGCAGGGCTTATAGATGCTATCAAGCCGTTCCTTGACTACTATGATTTGATAGATGGGATCTCCTATCAGAAAGCCATCTTCATCTTTCTCAGGTAAGATGAGACTTGGAAGGAATAAAGAATTCTGAAGTGTCTTAAAAGCAACTAAAATAAGTTCTTATTTTTATATATATTTCACAGCAATGCAGGAGCTGAAAGAATAACAGATATAGCTTTAGATTTTTGGAGGAGTGGAAAGCAGAGAGAGGAAATAAAGCTGAAAGATGTAGAACAAGCATTATCTGTGTCCGTCTTCAATAACAAGAATAGTAAGTAGCAGTATGTGTGTGACTCAGTGTTTTGTATATATGGGTTGGGGAGGGGACTTTGTTTTCTTCATGTCTAGAATGTTTTAGGCTTTAGTCTGTACATTTGGAAATGTTCATAGTTTTTATCCTTTTTTTGTTACATTTTAGTCTAAACTATTTGCTTCCTGCCTTCCCTTCCCACTCTGCATTTGAGAATGCCACCATTTGACCCAGATACATACATACATATTTATTCATATGTGTGTATATAGATGATATATATATATATATGAACCATATTATTTGTACTTCCTTATAGATCCTTTGTAATTGATTTGAATATTTATATGCTTGGAATAGCTAGATTTTTTGGAGTTATTTTGTGAGTAATATTGCTGTTATTTTACATAGTATTCTCTTGGTTCTGCTAATTTCAGTTTTCAGTATTTCATGCAAATCTTTCCATCCAAAGTCAACCTGTTCATCATTTCCTACAGCACAATCATATTCTACAACTTGTTTAGCTATTCCCCAACTGATAGGCATTCCCCCAATTTCTAGTTCTTTGCTCCCACAAAGAGAGCTGTTAAAATATTTTTAGAACAATTTTCATAGTTTTTTATTTTCTTATTTTAAATCTTTTCTTTTTATTCAGGAAGAAAAGGAATTTTCTTGGGCTATAACAGCTCTAGTGAATTGGATATGTGGACTTCTTCATCTAGAATTTTTTATATTCCTAATTTTAACTTTTTAGAACTTGGTTTTTTAAACTTTTTTTTAAAATTAGTGAACGTATTTTCACTCCCTCCAACTCTCTGCTCTTTAACTAAAAATACCATTAAGAAACAAAATCTTGCTAACAAATATAACGGCCACATCCATAAATACTTGTTTCATTTCGTGCTCTGAGTTCATCTTTCCTCTGTCTGTGGGTAGGTAGCAGGCTTCATAATTAGCACTGTGCAGCCAGGATTGGTCATTGCATTGTCCAGAGTTCTCAAGTCCTTCAAAGATGTTTGTCTTTATGGTGCTTTTATACCATAATTTTTTCAATCATCTTCCAATTGAGGGGCATGCCTTCAGTTCTCTGCCTCTTGAAAATGAAAAAAGCAATCCATATGGATCCTTTTTCTCTTTCCTTCCTATCTTCTGAGGTACAGGCCAAGTGGTGATATTTATGGCCACAGAATATGCAGGAATAGTGACTTTGTTATTCCCTGACTATACAGAATTCTGTATGGGTCATCTGTTCTAATCCCTGATTAGATGAGGAAACAAGTCTAGCTTCCTCAGTTAAGTGATTTGCTCAAGGTCACAGGTCTGGCATATGTGAGATGAGAATTGGAATCCATGTCCTGACTGTAATTCCAGTGCTCCTTTCCCTGAAGAACACTAACTTTCACCAGTACTGACTTTGTTTCCCTTTCTTCCAGGTGGCTTTTGGCACAGTAGCCTAATTGATCGAAACCTCATTGATTATTTTGTTCCATTTCTACCTCTGGAATACAAACATCTAAAAATGTGCATCAGAGTTGAAATGAAATCTCGTGGCTATGAAGTTGATGAAGAGATTGTAACTAGAGTAGCAGAGGAGATGACATTCTTCCCCAAAGAGGAGAGAGTTTTCTCTGATAAAGGCTGCAAAACTGTATATACTAAGTTGGATTATTATTACGATGACTAAATATTTCAGGATGCATTTATTTGCATTGAAAAAGAAAGTACTCAAAATGGAAACACTCGGTTTTTTTTTTTTTTTTTTTTTTTTTTTTTTTTCAAATTCCTTTGCCTAGATGAAAAGGAAAATGAATTTTAAGTCTTTTATAAAAAAAAAAGTGGGGGGGAATTCTTCTTTGCATTTTTTATTCAGAAGAATCTGCAGTACCCATCAAACCTTTTCAAAAACCTGGATCTGCCTCCTTCACTTATGGGAACAGCACCAATGAAAGAAGTCATCCATTATTTAACATGTTTATAACAGTGCCTATGATTTTTTTAAATCAAGTTTTAAATTACAAGTTTCTGTTTCAAGAAGACAAGTAAGTTTTATGTAAGATATGAGTTGACTCAAAATAGTTTTTAACATGAGAAATTATGCTCCAAGAGTCTAAATTTTGAGGTTTTGAGAGTTTAAAAAAAAAACAAAAAACAAAAACAAACCCCAACTTGATAATGATCATGTCTTAGTACAGAAGCATTCATAATCTGGAAGGCATTTCCTAGATCTGTATTAGTGTAGCCCAGGGACAGGAATAGAGAGGAATAGAGGGTAATTGAAATTGTCACTTCTGCCCCCAGGAGCTGAGAGTTTTTTAAAAAAGGAAAAATACTTGAGAAGATGAACTTTTGAGGCTGTTCAATATACATGTGTCACAAAAAGCCTTAAAATGTCTTTCCAAGCAAGTTCATTGCAGTGATACTAAAATAACTGGTAATTAGCAAAACTTGTAAGAACTGAAACAGTGAGTTTGTAAAAACAGGATTGTTCTTCAATGAAAATAACATGGCATTTTGAATGTTTCCAGTATATGACTAGAAACATTATGAAAAGGAAGGCCAAATAACATATCCCATTTGTGTCCATCTCACTTTTTACTCATGATGACTTGCTCCGAAGGAAGAGCAACTGTACTATTTATGTACCTGCTTTCCTTATTTATACGTGGTGAGTTCTGCCATATTTTAAAGCCCTTCTCTACAATGACCAGTTTTTGCTTTTATGATAAAGGGATTAACAAAACTATCTTCGTCCTTGGCTTGGAAACCTTGGAAATTTACATGCATCTAATAAAGATGCTAAGGATAGTGTTTTTATTTATAAATAACTGGTTTTTCAATAAAATTTGATTTTGTAGTCTGTGAATACATTTCTTCAAGGAGAAAATAACCCCTGAAAGCCCTTGCCTTGTACACTTCATATATAAGATATACATATATAAGACATATATGTTAGAATGAAGAGAAAAATTCTGAACATTTGTTTGATAGCTGGAAGTGGGTGAGATTAAATAATATGATGCAATTTAGAAGAAAACTTTACCTCATAGAGATACACCCTCCTTTTGGGAATAAGTTTCTAGGAATTGCATAAATTAAGTTTCAACAATAGTCTGTTATCTAAAAGACAGTTATCTAGGACTTATAGTCTTAGAATTATTTTTAGAAGGATATCTAGTCTGACCTCATACCTAAAACTCTAGAGTCTCACCTCATTTAACCAAGATGCAAACAAACAGTAACAGAAAAGTTGTAACTTTACCATGTGAACAGTGCACGTCTCTGCCTCATTCTAACTTCTGCTCTTTGGCCCTAAGTCTGAGCACTTCTGCCACAAACAAATCTACAAACGCTACAAAGTGCCATGGAATTGTGAGCTAAATAGGAACTCTTCCCTTTCTTCCTCTGCCTCCATTCCTTATTTTAAAGATGAGGAAACAGACTGGAAGTGGAGGATGGAATTTACCCAAAGTCAGAGAGGTTCTTAAGTAATAGAATTGGAACTGAAATCTGAATCTTTGAACCCCCAAAGTCAATACTTTTCCCATTAAATCACACTTAGCCTTTCAGTTATTTGAAAACAGCTACATATTATCTCAAGTCAGCACAGAGGTCATGCCTAAGTTTAAGAGGGCCTTTACATGTCTAACAACATAGTTTGATTCCAAATTGTATATGACTAAGAGACAGCATGGCAGAGTGGCAACTTTACCACTACCCATCTGAGCCTATTTCCTTGTCTGTAAAAAAAATTTGATTTCAATTTTTCACGAGGGTTTCACACATTTTGTATTAATCATTTTCTGTGCTTTTAAACATTACTCCTAATAGCATTTGTATAGCACTTAAAAGTTTGCAAAGAGTTTTATGAATATGGTATTTTATGTAGAAAGTTTTTTCAAGTTCTGACAAAAACATTGTAACAATTTTGATTCCCCAAATGATTAAGCTTATATGAATGAAAATAAGCTTTGCACTCCTCATAGGTATGGTGAGTCTGCCCAGTATTACTAAGTTATTACGAAAAAATAGAACTTTTATTCTCTAAAACTAATATAATTTTAGAGCCTAAAGTAAGTTTAAAATCATTTCTCAGGCTAAATCTCATGAAGATTGTCAGTTTAATTAAAGAACTAGTAAACAAGTGCTTTTTGTTTAAAAATTGCTAAAAAATTACTGAAAGGAAGACATTGTACATCAAATGATAAAATTTCAGCTTTATTTGATTTTTATTCATAGTTTTAAAATTCTCATTCACATTTTTTAAGGGAACATTTAAAACCACAGGATGGATAGAGGGGTAGGGAACAGAGAATTACTTGTAGGTTTTCTAAGTTATAAATCAGAAACAACAGTCCAAAGGCCTAAGGTTACTAACGTATTCAGTTTATTGCAACAGAATAAACAGGTCACCACCAGACCAACTACCCACACACAAGGTCATTAAAAAAAGCCAACTATTCCAATTTGAGAATATATATTAAAAATATAGAAAGTGCCATCCTGGGGGGGAATTTTATTAAAAGATCCATTTGGTGCTTTAAAATTTTTCTAATATTTAACATATTATAAAAATATTCATTCTCTTAACTTTCTTATATGTATAAAAAGGCTGCACAATTAACCAGTTGCACTGCAACTATAGTTCCCACATGTACTGGAATTAAAAAACTCTTACTTCCCTCAAAGAGGCAACTAACTCAGTCTATGTAGGGGAATTCAGGTAGGATTCAGGTTCCAGTGGCAAGGCAGATCATAACTAGCCACATCAGATCTTAATTTTCACTCATATTACTATAAAGTTCGTAATAGGAATCCAAACTATACTTGAGTGTAAGAGTCCGTATGGAGAAAGGGATAAATTTTAACTCCATTCTATACCTTCCCTTATATCAAATAGTTTTTCACACCTTTCATATATATTTCAGAACTATCAAAAATATATATCTTTGAAAATACTAGTTATGGCATATAACAACAACCTTTCAGTGACATGAGTCACTTGCATGTTTATATGAATCATCCATTATTAATGAACAAATCCTGTGGATTTCATACTAGAGTTGCAGGGACCAAATTCCAAGATTGACTCATATAAGCTGTAACAGGCAAAAGTGTTTGACTACTAGAACTAGTGACTCAGAATCACCCAAAGCAATTTGAATTTGGTATCAAGAGTTTGGAGATGTATTTCAGGAACATTAGGCCGAAGTTTAGAGGTACAATGCAATCTTCTGACCAGAAAAAGTGTGAGAGCATTGTGATCTGGACACTGAATCAATCAATAGGGCTTGTTTGTATTAGGTGACCTCAGTGCTCCACGTCACCATAGGCAGAGGAATAGACAGACTAAAAGGTCAAAGAGATTCTATCCTCTACTCTGGAAACACTTCTAAGATTATACTATGGGCTGATTGTAAAATAAGATAAGTTTCCTCAATGGCACAATTCTTCAAGTTCAAGAACACATATGGTCATATGCTCTCATCTAGTATCCTTTGTAGTTGTGGAGTGCTCTAGGTTTTAAATGACCATTCCGGGAAGTAATAAGTGTTCTATGTGTAATGAGCAGAAAGTAAACAGAATAATCCAATCTAAAATTCTTCTGATGAACACCTAATATTACCTGGAAACATCAGGGCCAGCCCCAAGGAACTCCCTTCAGTTAAGACAGTCATTCTGATGTATAGCAGATGTTATGGAGTCAGCAATAATTCCAATTACTTTACAAACACAAATAGTTGTTAAGGCCACTTATGGCATTTAGGATGACAAGCTTGAGTGGAATTTTTCAAGTCCCATCTTCAACTGAAAACTATCAGGCTGCAGAGTTCTTTAGTGATATGTTTTTAAAATCCACTCTTCTTAGAAAGTTATCTTTCTCAAAAGTCATTAAGTGCAAATGTGCAGATTCCTAAAAAGGGTCTTCAAAAAGTGCTTCAGAACAGCAAGACCTGCATCTTCTTGTTGCCTCTCAGTAAAAAGCTCAGTGAAAATCTAGCCTTGTCTGAACTGTCTTGCAGCCCTTATCAGAATAGATTTTCTCTTCTTTTGGGAAAAATGTCATTTCATCTGCCACTCTTGTAACAACTTCTTCATTGATAGCAAAACCCCTTGATTTCATCTCTGCCCTCACACACATTTTCACATGTCTGTATTCCAAGGGCAGAAACGGAACAAAATAATCAATGAGGCTCTTGTCTATCAAACTAGTGTGCCACAAGCCACCTATAAAACAAATCACAATTGGGTTAGATAAAAGTCAAGGAGAAATGACATTCAACTTGTAGTTATCTCTCATAAATACTTCTTCAATGTCACAAAAACCTGTAATTTTAACAGTATAAAAAAAGAATCTTTTCTCTATAACTTAGTATTAGAATCTAAGTTTTGTTGCAGTGGAAAAATCATCGTTCTTTGACCAAATTATTGAGGATCCATTTCAAATTTATTTTGGCTGGATATAATAAGAGATTCAATTCATCATTAGGTTCATTTTCTTGGTAGGACCTTTCAGCACTTATTCTCTGCTTAACAGCCTTATATAATGATGAGACAATAATGTAAGATTTCAGTGAAGGTAAATAATTTCCAAGGGAGGCAGAGGAATGAGATTGCCTCAAAGACAAGAACTGGATTTAAGTCCCAGCTTGGACATTCTCAGAATCTTAAGCAATTTTCTATGACAATGGGTTGCAGAAAATGCCAGCCTATATTGGGAAGAGAACTTCCTGGCAATTCCTTATGCCACTGAAATATTTGTTATCTTAAATAGTCTTTAGCAAAACAATGGAATCTGAGTACTGTTACCTGCAAAAGACTTAGTGTCTAATGGCTTTCAATAAATGTTGACTGAATCAGTGGATAAAAAGGATGTTGACTAAGCTTCATGCAGGGAAAGAGCAAATAATCAAACCAATGTTTCACATTGAATTTCACATTGAAAAAAAAAATTCATGTCAAGAGAAGACTTTTGGCCAAGTCAAGGAAACTTATGCATACTTACTGTTTTTATTATTGAAGACTCCTAGAGATAGCACAGGCTCCAAGTCTTTGAGCTGAATGTCTTCTCTCTTTTTTCCTGCCCTCCAAAAATCGAGGGCCACTCTAGTTATAAGATCAGCTCCCGCATTGCTGAGTTTTGAGAAGGGGAGGGAAGGTTAAGGAGAAGAAAAACTTAATGTTATTTTCAAAATCCAAGATAAAACAGTTAAAAGTTTAGAATGATGCCTCCCTCCACTGTTCTATTATTTATTTTTCATTCACAAACATTTAACTAAGCTATTAATATATATGGTCTTCTACTGGATGCTGTGAAAGGCTTAGTCTCTATCTATAAAGATTACTCTCCATTTTTGTGAATATTATATTGTAGAGATTATCTTTAATTTCTTTTGTAACCATTAATGGCAATTTGTATATGGTAGGCTTTTCATAAATGCCTATTAACAAAACTTGATATTTAATAACTGACTGGGCAGTACATATGGCCTAGATATTAGGAAGCACAGCTGTCAGGCTCAGGCTGTAAAATTTATTCAAGGCTTGATTCTATCAAGTGTCAAAGTTGAAATTTTCTCTTCAACAATTTTTTTTTTGTATTCTGACAAACTGTCAATATAGTTGATGTGTATCAAGTTATACTCTTATTATATTGATGAAGCAAGAGACAAAAATGCTCCATACACTTCCCTACCTACCCCTTCCTTGCCACACAACCTTCTATATGTAAATCATCCCCATTTTATCTGCATGTATCACAACCCTTTCATCATAATGCTAATATTTATGATATGATATTAATACATTATAACAAAAGTCCACTGAAATGTTACACAAGCCTGATCTTAAGAAAAAACATTGGATCCTGTAAGAGGCTGTAGTTCAAATGTTAGCTCTGCCACCATTCTAATCCTGGGCAAGTCCTCGATTCTCTCTGGGCCTGTTTCTTTATTTGTAAAATGAAGCTCGACTTGATGATCAGAGGTACCTTCTACCTTTAAGTCTACTGTTCTATGACATTCTATTTCCCATATCCCACACCATAATATGGGTACAAAGAGGGTTTCCAGTTTAATTGATTCAATTTTCTCTCATAGACTGTTGATGTAAAATTGAATGTGGACCAGACTGAGGACCTAGGACACCTTGTCTCAGCATTTATTGAATAAAGGGAAAAGTTCAGAAGCCTTCCTTACATCCAAGTACCGTATTAGCCACCAAAAGAACAAGGCAAATTTCTCCACCACATCCTAACCTGAGGAAGATAAAGATGGCTTTCCGATAAGAGATTCCATCAACTTGATCATAGTAGTCTAGAAATGGCTTGATGGAATCAATGAGCCCACGGTGCAATTTATCCATTTCATCAAATATAAAAACGGATCTTGCACATGCACTCACATTGCCCCGAATCCACTTCTGCAGCTGCTCCTATATGAAGAACAAAAAGATAATATGAAATCCTACATAGAAAGTGAAGGGAATGGGAATGGGCTGAAGGCAGTGTGACTAAGAAGGAAGAGCATTCTTGATTCTTACCATTGAGATCTCTTGTTTCTATGGAACTTTACGTTTTTGAAAGTATTTTAATAGATTACTTCATAAAGACTTCACAGCTGGTAGAAAACAAATACTAAAGATGCCATTATCTCATTTTACAGATGGAAAATCATGGTTCAAAGAGGTTAGTTAAGTGACTTGTTGAAGATAACTTAATAAGCAATAGACCTGAATGCACTTCCTGATTCAAACCCTGCATACTTGTTTCTTTGGAGAAGGCCTCTCTTGTGCTGTGCCTGAAAGATTAACAAAATGCTTCACATACATTATTACATTTGACAGTCTGAGGTAAGTAATATAAGCATTATTCTTCCCATTTCTAGTATAATGGATGTAAAAACTGATGTTCAGATCAGTGCATTATTTATTTATTTGGTTGGTTTTGCAAGGCAGTTGGGGTGAAGTGACTTGTCCAGGACTACATAGCTAGGAAGTATTAAGAGTCTGAGGCTGAATTTGAACTCAGGTTCTCTTGATTCTAGGACTGGTGCTCTATCCACTGCATGTTGCATTATTTGTTGTATAGGAACAAAAATTACCAGTGAGCAACAAGCCTACATGAATAAATAGGTATGATTTTAATAAAGAATGCCATGATTTAAAGTTGGAATACCTTATGTCACTTTGTCTAATCTTTTATTTTAAAAACGGAGAAACTGAGGCCCAGAGAATTAAAATGACTTGTTCAAAGTCACAAAGGTAACTTTTTACAGATTCACAGCTGAAGGAGATAATATCTTATGAAATGACTAAGTTAACATTTGTTTACATTGAGGCCATTAAGTAAAAGAAAGTTAAAAGTCCTACCTTTATTCTCCTAAATGAAATAGAATAATATTTCAAAAAATACATTCACTTACTTTTGCTAATCCACCAGTATCAGGAAAAGATCTGGAAGAACAGTTTTCTTTTCCAAATTCTTCTATTATTTTGGTTTCCATTTTTTAAAGGCTATTGTGATAACCAGACTTTATAACTACACTTCCTTGTTTAGTTGAGTTTCTATTTCTTAGAAACAAGAACTTAACTACAGGGGCATAATGCTTAACTCTACTGGGAAGTTAATTTCTGCTCATAGCAAAACATGAACACACAATTTAAAATTTAACCTAATGAACAATTTCAAAGAAATGAAATGGAAAAAAGTCTTCAAGGGGGACCTTTTACCCAAAAGGGGTTCACTTTTACCCAAATTAGTTCCATAAAGAGAAAAGAAAGGAATGCAAAAGCATCAGGGGCAAAAAATTATTTTTAAAAAGTGTTTCATTAGACAGCCAAAAAAATGCAAATCTCAAAGGAGATCAGGAGAACTTCAATGAAGGATAAGTTAGCAGACTGCCAAGATCAAATTTAGTGCATCTATGGATCAGAAAGCAATCAATTCTCTTACCTGATACAGTTTTATCTCCTGCTCATGTGGAAAATGCAGAGTGGAAACAAACAGATGGACGAAGTTACTCTTGAGACCTTTGGGGTGAAGGTTTTCAGCCACAATCTGACTGACAAAGTTCTTGCCTGTGCCAGCCCATCCGTGTAAAGAGAGAGTTAGAGGCTTCTTTGGATTCTTGTTGTTCCTGAAGCCGGTCAATGCCTTGAGAATCACCTCTCTAGCCAGGTGCTGTCCAAACAGTTTCTCTTCTAAATCTAACTTCAGTGCTGAATGAACCATCCCAGAAAAAAAAAGAAAAAGATACACACACATTTAAAAACACAACGGGAAGATGGCAAGTGGCTCTGCTGACTTAGGATTCTTGGCTAATGTGAGTGATTTCTGAAGGGTTTCGGATACACTCCATAAAGTCCAATTATGCATGCTAAATAAAGCCACTCAGATAGTATCTCCACTTTCTGTTAAGTGTTTTTCATTTGTATCATCATTCACATTAGCCATCTTCATTCTAAAACACAGCACTCAAATGTATCGCTACTTTCTTCCCAGTATCTTTTCTTAAGAGTGCTCTGCCCCAATTAAGCCTCTGCTATACCCCCTAATTCAGACCCAACAGGGTTCTTACTCCAGTTTACCAAGACTAGCATTTACCGAGGAGGCTGGGGGGGAGCACAAATAACAATTATCACTCCCAAATGCTATCATTTTAATTTCTTTTGACGTGTAGAATTTAAGGTCTTATCTGGGTTCTCAGGAATTACCAGCCAACACTTCTGCAATCTGCAGCTGAAAGCCAAGTGTCCAGCTGAGTGAGAGCGTGCTGGGTTGGGTGCAGATCAGGAACCACCGCTCAGGCTTTCTACTCCAACTTTCTCTCACTTAAACAGTTCCAAGCCATTCCCCTCTTAGCTCCTCCCCGAACTAAGTGTCTTTCCTAATTTAATTCAGTCCACTACCTTGTTTAAGAAGTGCATTTCTCCCCATCACCCTTCCCTCTTCCAGACAGAGAGAACCCCCTCCTTCTGCGCTCTCGCGTCCTCCCCAGTCCCAGCGACCCTCACCCGGGGCTGCGATCCCGTCCCTTCCCCCATTTGCTGCACGTTCAGCACCCAGAGTTTAAAGGTTCTGCCTGGCAGCTGCCTCCGCCCCCCAATACTGCAAGCGTGGCGGTCGGGATCTCCCGCACGCGCACGCCGCCCCGCCCCGGCACAAACCCTCCGCGCCCCAGAGTCCGACCCCCTCCCGGCCGCGGCCCGCTACCCGAGGCGTTGAGCGGCTGCTCCTCGCGGCAGCACTCCACGAAGCGGCAGTAGAATTCTGGGTAGGAGAGGTAGCCAGTGAGGGCCGAGGCGGCGCCGATGGCGATGCCCACGCTGATGGGCTCGAACGGCTCGGCCGCCGGAGCCAGGAGCAGCAGCAGCAGCACAAGCAGCGGTGGCGACGGCGGGAAGATCGGTCGCTGGAGCCGTCCCATCGCGACCTCACTCAGCACGCCGTGCAGCCCGGGCTCCATGAGCCGGGCTTCTGCTCTTCGCGTCACTTCCGCTATGCCAAAAGGCGCGTGAGGCCCTCCTCATGACGCCATCTTTATAAGGAGAGGAGGCGGAGACACCCTTTCTCCTAGATTTCGCCATTTTTGTGAGGGGCACGCGACGACCGTCTGGGCGGAAGTGCGGGATTGGGAGTAGCATGGCTTCCGATGTCTTCGCCCAGATTTCCAGCCCACCCAGCCTTCCTGCAGAGTCCAGCCTCACGTGTCCGGAAGCCGAACCGCCGCAGTTCTAGGACCGCGCTGGGCTTCTTCTGTCGCCTTCCTTCGGGGCTGAGGGGCGGCCTTGGTGCGCCTGGGAGCATCCCCGAAACGCCGCCGAGGCAGCCGGAGCGCCGGGATCGTGCGCTGAGCCCCGCTGTAGGCTCTAGGATAGAACCCCCCCATCCCACGTCAGCTGCTTCCTGCTCGTGACCTAAAGCGGTTAAATGAGGGAAAGCATTTAATTTGGGGAGGAGCCAGCAGGGGGTGACTTGGCATGGTGTAGGCTGTGCACTACTTCGGGTAGAATGCCGCAGTTGGGCTAGAACACCGCCCTCCATCCTTGCTCTGGCCCTAAACCTGTGACCTACAGTCAAGAACTCTGGGCTTTGAAGCCTCAGGATGTACCACGTGGCGGAGAAAGGTCCTTCCTGGGTAAGGAAGGCAGTGTGTGTGAAGAGCGTTGGATACCTCGCTTTATCCAGGGTCCCAAAACTGGCTTGGAAACTCTGAGTTGAAAGGGACCTTGCTTGTCTCCTATTTTAATTTTAATCTTGCACTAGACAAGACTACCCAAGGTCAAATGACCTTTCAAGCTTTCAACTTGTTCGTTTCATTTTTGGATACTTCCCATGGTTGGACGAATGCTAATACTGGCAGAAAAATGACCGAGCAGTGGCCAGGCCGTGGCCGCCGATGTCTTTCATTAAATGTCAAAATGAGGAGGGGGCCCTCGAGAAGCTCCCTGAAGGAGAGATTCTGGGAACTCTGCCTCTGGGAGACTCCCCAGGGAATCTAGACAACCAGCTCCGTTCTATTATCTAGGAGGGGCTGGTTGTCCGGAGCTGGAGATTCCAACCCCAGTTTGCAGCCCAGACCTCAGTTATTATAAAATGAGATTACTTCAATTAGTCCCACCGAGGGACAGCTAGGGGGCGCAGTGGATAGAGCACCAGCCTAGAATTCAGGAGGACCTGAGTTAAAATGTGATCTCAGACACTTAACACTTCCTAGCTGTGTGACCCTGGGCAAATCACTTAACCCCAGCCTCAGGGGGAAAAAAAATTAGTCCCACCGAGATAAACCACTTTATCTTGATTTAACATGTATGGGACTGCCTGCCCTCTAGGGGAGGGGGTGGAGGGAAGGAGGGGAAAATTCGGAACAGAAGGGAATGCAGGGATAATGTAAAAAATTACCCATGCATATGTTCTGTCAATAAAAAATTTTTAAAAAAGAGATAAAGAAAGCTGAGCTAATATAATAAAAATGGTAATTCTACCTAAAAAAAAGTGACTCTATAAGAAGGAACTGACAGTCCTGATGAGTATAGAATCAGTGAGGCCATGGGCTAGCTGAGATCACTTACAGGAGGATTGAGTTCTTGATTTTGGGGTCTAAGTCAAAGGGGAGAACTCAAGGAGGTACCATCCTCTATACCCCAGGACTAGGGTGATTACGCTAACAATCTGCTTAAATTTAAAAATTAATAATAATAATAGGCAAAGACAAAAGAACTTTACCATGGAAAATTACTATGGGAATGAAGTATGCCATCAGAAGAGGATATTGAAGCAAAAAAAAAGTCTCTCCTACCCCAAAGACTAGTGTCAAGTGGTAACCTGCCCAAAAAGAATTCATAGAACTTAAAGAAACTTTAAAAATCAAATGAAAGATTGATTAAAATCCCTATCCTAGGATTATGAAAAGAAAGTCAACCAATTAAAAGAGGAGATCCAGAATCTTAAGGGAAAAAAATGATTCCTTGAAAACTAGAATTGGGCATGGGAAGCCAACAAAAATTATGAGACCAAGAAATAATAAAACAAAATATAAAAAATGAAAAGATAGGAAAAAAGTGAGATCTCATAAGAAAAACAACAGATCTGTAGAATAAATCAAGAAGAGAAAACAATGATTAATCTACCTGAAAACTATGAAAAAATAAAGAATCCTATACAATAATACAAGAAATAATTAAATTTTGTCTTGAAGTGTTAGAACAAAAGGGGAAAGTAGAAATAGAAAAAATCCACTGATCACTGAAGAGGTTTGGCTCCCCTCAATTCCTGGTGGTCAGGGCGCCAAATGAAGAGGTTTGGCACAGGGCAGGGAGTTGTGGGAACCCCTTTGGTCGTCGCAGAAATCCTTTAAAAGGAATTTATGATCCTGAAAAGCTAGACTGGCAAAAAGAAGTTTATGATTGGCATTGGGAAGTCAGTCTTTGCTATGCATGAATAGAAAGACTGAATTCTTTGGTGGCATGGTCCCCACAGAGGGATATAAAGTTTTTAGTGGAGGAGTCCTGGCAGAGAGAAAGTTTCTAACAGAGAAATCCTCTAGCAGAGAAATCCTGGCAGGGACGTAAAGAGGGCATAGTCCTATTAGAGAAATAGAGAGATAAAGAGAGAGAAACGCTGACAGAGAATATCATTTCAGCGGGCAGATGGGGTACAGCTTATGCCAAGGGAGAGCATAACATGTTAGTCCTCTGCAAGGAATGAGGCCCAAATTGCCTCTTTTTATAATTGAAACCTTGGCTAGAAGCTTGGAACAGCTCTTGATTGGAGCTGGGAGCAGTTTGAACTGAAATCAGAATAGAAAATCTTGGAATTGAATGAGTGTTTCTGGGCTAATTTCCAACTCAATAAGGTTAGGAGTCAACCAATCCCACCTAAACAATAGTATGAAAACAATTTTATCTTGATTCCCTGGGATGGGTCTCTCAGAGAAGAGCTTAGTATTCCCCCCAAAGTCAGAGAAAGAGAAAGAGTTTCAGGGCTTCCTTCGTCAATCACCACTTTGAAAGAGATCCTGTAGGTTTTCCTTACAGGAACATCATTGCCAAATTCCCAAATCCCCAAGTCAAGGAGAAAATATGAGCAACAAGAAAAAAAAATTTTAAATGCAGCAGAGCCACAATTAGAATCATAGAAGACCTAGCAACAGCTGCATTAAAAGACTACGGGTCTTGAAATGCTATGTATCAAAGAATGAAAGTCCTTAGGTCACATCCAAAAAATAGCATACCCAGCAAAATTAGGAATAATCCTAAATGAAAAAAAAAAGGGGGGGGAGGCAGCTAGGTGGCACAATAGATAAGAGTACCAGCCCTGAAGTCAGGAAGACCTGAGTTCAAATTTGACCTCAGATATTTAACACTTCCTGGCTGTGTGACCCTGGGCAAATCACTTAACCCCAATTGCTTCAAGAAAAAAAAAAAAAAGATATTCAATGAATTGTCAGGATTTCAGAATTTTATTGCAAAAAGACTTGTACTTAATATGATTTGTGATATGTGATTTGGCACCAAATGATGTGTTTGAGGACCAACATGATGTAATGTAAATACCATATGATGTCAGGCACCAAAAGTTGGGATTCAGTCATGTGAGGAACTCACAATGGTCATTTTCTTTGACAAAAAATAGATTTATTATCTTTTTTTATTTTATAATTATAACTTTTTTTTGATAGTACATATGCATAGGTAATTTTTTTTACATTATTCCTTGCACTCCCTTGTGTTCCGAATTTTCCCCTCCTTCCCTCCTTCCCTCCATCCCTTCCCCAGATGGCAGGCATTCCCATACATATTAAATATGTTAGTATATCCTAGATACAATATATGTGTGCAGAACCGAATTTTTTTTTTTTTTTCCAAAGGAAGAATTGGATTCAGAAGGTAAAAATAACCTGGGAAGAAATACAAAAATGCAAACAGTTTACACTCATTTCACAGTGTTCCTTCTCTGGGTGTAGCTAATTCTGTCCATCATTGATCACTTGGATCTGAGTTAGATCTTCTCTATGTTGAAGATATCATCAGAATACATTCTCATACAATATTATTGTTGAAGTGTATAATGATCTCCTGGTTCTGCTCATTTCACTCAGCATCAGTTCATACAAAAAATAGATTTATTTAGGGAAGAGATTACAGACAAAATGAAGGGATACAATAGATACTGGAATGATAAATATGAAATAGAGTTGGAAGAGCACAGAAAGGGGTTTTAAATAATAAAAAGGGCAGATTTCTTAGTGGAATAAGATTGGGATGTTGCTATGGTGTAGGAAATGATGGAAAATATGGAAAAACTTGGATTTATGAAGGATGGTGTTATCCACCTTCAGAAAAACAGAAGACAGATAAGCATAGTATGATCTTACATATATATATATATATATCAATATATATGTATGTATATACAATTAAATATGTACATATTTAATTGTAATCTTTTGGTGGGAGGTAGGAAAGGGAAAAAAAATAAAAAGAATATAGCAGAAAACAAGAGAAAATCTACAAGGAAGCAAAGAAAAGATGAACAGCTCTAACACAATGAGTAGTAATTATATAGTCTTTCTTGAAATGGAAATTTATTATTTCATATTTTGAATTCTCTCTTATGTTTTGATTTTACATGGCAATGTCTTTTTTTTTCTTATTTTGTAGTTGTTTTAAATAAATAAATTATAAAAATTGGGGAAAAAAAAACCCAAAAAAACAAAACAAGTATATTATTCTTTAAGCTTGTAATTTTTCTTGTATTGTGGAATTTGGGAGAATATCAGAGGTGATTAGAAATGTGAATTCTCTTATAATTAAGAGAATATGCTTTTAATTATAAGCTCTGAATTTAATCCTCCTCCTTTAATAAGTAATTAAAATGAATGTGATAATAGTCTTTGAAAAATTATAATAATGAAGCACCTTTTTTTCTTAAAATGTAGAATTCTTATGATTTAATAAAAGATGAGAACCTTCCCCTCCCCCCAAGAGCTGTGATCCATCATGTTTGGTAAAATCATAGTATCTTGTTAACCATGTGAATGTCTACAACAATGAAAGGTTACTTTTAATGTGACTTACTCTTTTCCCCTGTCAGGAAGAAGCCCAGCAGGCTATTATCATATATAACCAATTCCTAGACTATTCTGTCTGAATAGAGTGATTGTGAGGAAGGAACTCTTTAGTCCCCAACCTCTGAGCATCTTTAAACAACCTTTGAGATATTGACTAGCATATCGTTGGATAGGTCTGGGACTTGGTCTGTCAGATACATTCCATCTGGCTCCTTTATCCCCCTGCCTTTGAGCTCCCTGGTACTTCCTTTGATCTTTGATCCTTTCTCTGGGTTCCTGCCTGCAAAATCCCAAGGTTGTATTTCCCCTATACAGGATCTGCTTGATGGGGGTTGAGGTCCCTTTAAGATTCCTCTCTGATTGCCCAACCCCCATGGCTGACCTTGATTCACAAATCCTGGTCAAAAGCACCCTTTTAAATATCTGGGCCCAGCCCCACTATCTGCTCAGCTTCCTCCAGCCCTCACAGGATTTGAGCTAACTGAAAAGCCTGCCAAGAACTTGGGGGTACTACCTGTCATCTTTTAGGTATAAAAGAGCCAAGTGGAGCATTCTCTTTGCAAGAGCCCTCCTGCCAACACATGGTATCCTTCCGACCAAGTGTTCCTGCCCGCCCAGCGGCCACCTCTGTCCCTGGCGTCTTTCTAACTGAGCTTTACTTCCAAATTTCTACAATAAATCTTTTTATCAATCTAGGTTTTCGGGCTTGTAAATTCATTTATAGGGGACACTGCGCCTCATGGGATTATCTATGCGCCGACAAACGGGGTTTCCCCTTTCCCTCATTATGCTTATGATGAAGATGTTTGCTAAGATCTTTGCTAAGACTACTATCAGATACTCTATCTCCTTCATAGTGCCTTCCTTTTAATGGCACCTTTCTCCTTACTCTAGCTAATTTTGGTTAATTTGTTAAACTTCTTTATGGATCTAACCTGCTAAGTCATAGCAGGTTTACTCCCACCTCATGGAGTATTTCGTTTCTCCTGGTTAATTGTGAATTCCTGTGGGGGATTTGTCTTTTCCTTGTTAACTATATGTTCTCTCAACTTTATTTCATATTTGCTACTCCTCGTGACTATTTCACCTCCAATTTGTATGAAAGATATTAAGAAAGGCAGTCTGAGAAAGCCTGGCTTCTCATCACAGGTACCTTAAAGATGCTAATCAAGGCGGTCTAGGGACATCGTGTTTGCTTTATGGTAACTTAAGCCCCCAGGGTGACTGTTTTAGTTTCCTGAAAAAGGGAAAGAATAAGTTGATTCCAGGATTCATTGTCTGATTATCAAACATTTAACCAACTTGTCATTCCTCCATTTCTTACGGTGGTCAGATCTCATCTTATATCCCATTTGAAATTTGTTTATTGCTTTTGATGGGATACTGCTTCTAGGGGAGTTGTAGCAGTAATTCTAAGGCCACCTAGCCTAGGGAGTACTATTAAAGCGGGTTGTGGTCCCTCCCTTTAAGAAATTGATTTGTGATCCTTTCAGATTGATTTGTGATTCAGATTACTCCCAGACCCTCCGGGCTGATGCATTAAACCTGCACCTTTGATTCACAAATCCTGGTCAAAAGCACCCCTTTGAATTCCAATAGGAGATCCAGGCTTGTCCCAGCCCCCATGGGATTTGAGCCAGCTTGGGCTCTCACAGCCCCCATTGGATCTGAGCCAACTTGGGACTCCACCCACTCCCTTTAGCTAAATCTTTCATTGTAAAAGGAGCCAAACTAAAATCCTCTCTTTGCAGAGGTTCCAACATGCCAGCCAGGGTTTGACACCCCAAAGAGCTTCTGCTTTGGAATACTGTTTCCGATGTTGTCTTTACCCTCACCTAATTCCTTTAACTAGATTTTTACCTTACTTCCAATTCCCTTAAATCAACCTCTTTATCAATCTAGGTTTTTGGGTCTGTAACCCCCTGACCACCAGAAACCCTAATTTCATTTGGGTACCCCAAATCTAAACCTCATCACTGTTATTTCACAAACAATGCTGGCTGCCAGATAACAGTCTTTAGTAATAACAAAGTTTCTGAGACAATAATGAGGTGCATGCCAGGCCATAAAATTCAGGAATGAGGTACATACCAGACCACTCCTCAATTTTACCTTAGGCTGTAAAATTAGTGATATGAAGCATCTAATCTCTTTATCTTTTTCCTATAAATTTATCTTCTTGCTCCCGGTTTTTTGCTAAATCCTTTTGGAAGTTAGCCCTCTGCTATTGGCATTACAAACTTTGCTCCTTCACTTGGAGATTGTTTTAAGCTTGCAAATTCTTTTGAGATACTTTGGGACACCAGTTTGAAACCCCCCTTTGAGGTCTCCTTTGAACCTCAACATTTTTAAGTCCAAGTCTGCTTATTATAAAGGCTTCCTTCAATTGGCTTCAACAGCTTTTCCAGAACTTAAATTTCCTATTGACAAGTTACATTCTCAAGTCCAATTAAAGTGGCTAGAAGTACTTCTGATGAGGATGAAAAAAACCTCAACAAAGACTAGGTCTTTGTTAGTGGGGTGGGGCTTACGGGAGGGGCATTAGCTAGAAAGGACCTGAATTACAGTAAACAATCTGGAAGCCAAGCTTCTCTGGAAGCAAACTAGGAGGAGTACTGATAAAATTATCTCTTTAAGTGGACCTTTTGATTTTGATTGGGCCTTTTGTGTTACGGGCCCTGATTGAATTCCTTGTTCAATTCCTTGCACCGAGGAACCTTATAGTTATTGTTTCTAATCTGACGACCAAGTTATGATGTCAACCTCCAAGATATTTCTCTTCTATAGAAGAACATATATATATATATATATATCTTACTTGCTAGTTAATGTCTATTAGGGCCCTAAATCCTTTATAGGGTTAACCTGATAGACAATGGCCTATTTCCCCATTTCTTTGCAGGTTCATTAGGAACTGCCTACCTTGTGGCAACAAATTAATTTTGTCTGTCTTATGGCATCTTCCCCCACAATGGTGTCTTTTGTGAGTTTAGTTAGAGAACTTAGCTTGTGTTTTTACCCTTGTTAATGGCTAAAACTACCCTTTATGATGTGACCGATGGTGTGGAGTTTGTCACCAAATGGTGGCAGGCACCAAAAGTTGGAGTTTGGTCATGTGAAGAATTCACAATGGCTATTCTCTTTGGCAAAGGTAGATTTATTTAGGGGAATAAGTTACAAACAAAATGAAGGGATACAGTGGATACCAGGAATGGTGAATATGAAATAGAGTGGGAGAGCATATGAAAGACAAGCTCCTCAGTGGAACTCACAAATCACCCAATAGAAAGGGAGCACCCCGTGAGGTTGGGGCCTGTGTTTAGCTGGCAGGCTGAGTCCTGGAAGAGACATAGCACTCTAAAAGAGTTAGTCAGCTGTAGGGAGGAGAAGTGATGTTGGGAAGCATAGGGAGGTAGGAATGATACCATGTGACATGGGGAAAGGGGAAGGGAAAAGACACAATGAAGCAGAGTGCCTTGGTGGACTGACTCAAAAGAAGGCAGCAACTATGGGATAGCCTATAAGTAGATTTTATAGGGAAAATTTAGCCTCAGGGACATGACTGGAATTGCTGACAGGACATGGTGAGGTTAGACCCTACAAAGGGTAAGAAGTCTCAGGAGTTTGACATAATTTGGATTTCAGACTGTTTAGCCTCCCTAAAGGAACGGAACAAGGAGCTAAACTGATCTCTATCAGAGCCTTCTAGCAGATTACCCCAGAGATAAATTCCTCCACTAATCATACCTAACACAGACCTCCTCACTCTAATTTTTCACAACAGTCAATGGGGTAATAATAAAAGCTTTGCCTCTTCATCTGGAGCTTGAATTCTACAAATCTGAAACCTCAGTATACTTTTGGGATCCAAACTCCTATTCCCAAACATTTAAGTGACTGTATGGGGAGTCTGAAATCCCTGGAACTCCAATATATTCTGGGGTTCAGCACTTCTGCACTCCATATCCCATCATTCATCTTCTCTATGAGGTAGACCAAGTTGGGAGTTGCATATTTAAATATTAAAACTTATTCTGTAAAACTCTTAAGATTTCCAGTTCCAGTTGGGCAACAAAGCTTCTCCCTCCATCCGTTCCTTCCTTCCTTCCTTATTTCTTTTCTTCTTTATATCCTTTTTTCCCTTTCTCTTCTCTCTTCTCCTTCCCTTATCTCCTCTTTCTCTGTAGACATAAGGAATCATATCTTTACCTTCAAGTATCCTACCCAAAGAAATATAAATTTTGATTGCTGAAAATTCAAAAGATATCTTGGGGTTTATGGGTTAGATTTCTCTTTTAAGGACCATGTCTTAAGCCTTAATCATTATGAATCTCCCTGGTTAGCCAAAATAGGTCTCAGATCAAGGGTCACTGTTTAGGTTCTGATGGCTCAGAGTGAATATAAATAGCAATTATTTCTGTTTTGGCCGGAAACCCTGAATGTCTTCCCCTCCCAGACTGATTTTTTTTTTTTTTTAGGTAAAAAGCCATTCACTGCCTCATTTCTGCCTAGCCTTAATCATTGAATGGGCATTGCCTCAGTCAAACTGAGATCTGGGAAAGACCTTAGCTTAAAAAGACCAAAGTTTCCCACTGCAATTTAGCTTATAGGTAATAATAATGATAGATCATGTAGGGCTGGAAAATCTCCATGCCCTGAATGCTGTGGAAATTTCCAGTTCCTGACACTGGATAGCTTTCTATATTGACAATGGAAAATCCCCAAATACCCCAACCAGTCAGAAAGTGTAAACTCTTTTGAGAATGATTATTACATTCTTCGATTAGGATCAATGTGCTTCATTTTTTGATTATGTTTCTCATTCTCATGTTCCTCATTTATGATTTATAAAAATGCTTTTTTAAATTCGGTTCAGAATCCTCAGCCAAGGAGGATCCTTGTGATGAGGTCAGGGTAGCAATTACTAATTCAAAATAGACATGTGACAAATTCTCAATAGTCATTCTCTTTGCCAAAAGGGAGGTTTATTTAGCAGAGGTTACAGATAAAATGAAGAGGTAAAATAGGCACCAGAAACAATAAATATGAAATAGATTTGGGGAAGTAATAGGATTACAAGGAAAGGATTTTGGAAGAATCCATTAAAGAAATATGCCTGGATATGCTATTTACTGGCAGGTTAAATCCATAGAAGAATTTAGCAGCCTATAGCTAGCTATAGCTACCAGTTAGCTATTATATAGCTAATGACACCATTAAAGGGAAGAAGGATTTAGCAAAAATCTTTATCATGAGTGCATCTTTTATAGAGGAAATATAACCTTGGTGGTTTCTCAGAGGAGGAGAGGAAGTACCAAGGAAGAATTTGGTAGCTCAGAAGGAAGGATCAAGGAGGACCCTGATAATTTTATCTGGCAGACCAGATTCCAGACCTGTCTAGATATGCTCATCAAGATCTCAAAGGTTTTTTTTAAAGATTCTCAGAGGTATAAGGGATTAGATAATGAAGGCTGATAAAGAGCTCCAAGTCTTACAATCAAATATGATAGTCTGAGACTTGATTATGCTTAATAATAGCTGGTTGGGCTTCTTCCTGACAAGGGAAGAGAGTAAGCTCAAAGTCTACATCACTTGGACCTCTTTCATTGACAATTACTAATCTTGCTAATAATAAATTGATCATTTTCAAAACTCTGCTTCAGTTTTCCTTGTTCTCAGATTTTCAATCACAATGCAT
The DNA here is from genome assembly GCF_048593235.1 of Sminthopsis crassicaudata. Classification (NCBI taxonomy): domain Eukaryota; kingdom Metazoa; phylum Chordata; class Mammalia; order Dasyuromorphia; family Dasyuridae; genus Sminthopsis; species Sminthopsis crassicaudata. The sequence goes on along the minus strand of NC_133618.1, from coordinate 500,466,107 downwards.
TGAATCTCCTTTTAAAAAGAATATAATTGAAATGCTCTAAAATACTCTAATTCTCACTTTATGTTTTAAGCTAAACCAAAACATGGTAGGTTATTATTTTTTTTTTTCTTAACCAATCACTGTGTTAGGCATGTCCCTCCAGCCTCTTATAGAGGACATATAATATAGAGTATAAATGAAGATGGATAGAAAAACAAACTATTCATCTTATCCAGTAAACATGGAGACAACTTTTAGTATGTGGGCTCCTGGTAAACAGGTACAATTAATTCTCAACTGTCTACACATGGATTACCTACAATCCATTTTCACTGCCAGGTTGGCTGCTTCCCCCACCATCTGGGTAACTTCCTTCAACTTTCAGCTGTAGTATTTGCTCAGGGAGTGGAAACTAATTTAATAAACAAAACATAATTAAGAAATATGGTGCCCAAATACATTACATCATGCATCCCTAAATCAAATATGAAACTAGGTTATCTGATTAGATTGTTCTAGTCACAATCCCTATCTAATAGCATCACTTTAAATAAGAAATGACTATACTTTCTAACTCTTACAGAAAATTATATTTCAGGGACTTCCTAAATGTTCATTTGTAATGAATGCTCTTTTTATCTTCTACTACTCCCCAACATGAATACCCTTCCCCACTTCAGCCAGGCAGTCCCTTCTCTGACCCAAAGCATACGATTTTTAGTCTAGATTCACCATTTATTCATGCTGTTGCCCTACTCCCATGATGCTCTCATCTTTCAATTTAACATTTCATCAAATTCAATTTTTCAAATATTAACTAAGTATTCAAATGGCAAAACATATTATTTTTCTAACTCCTATAGATCATTTAAGGCCCAGGTCAATTTCTATCTTTCCATGAAGACTTCCTGACTACTCTTACAATATTGTTTGTACCATAAAATATAATTCTTTATTGTGGTTTAAGTCCTTCATGTATGTTCTTTTAGAATAATCAACTGGATTTTAAGCTCCTTGAGGACAGGGCCTTTTTTATTTATTTTTTTTTACATTTCCAAATTTTGCTCTAATATTTTCCTTCATTCCTTAGTGGAATCCATAGTGGAGAATTACTATTAGTGCATCTTATTTTTCTTCCTACCCAGAATATTGTGTCTGTTTTTAAAGGGGATTGAGAAATCCTACAGTTGATGCAGAAAATAAGAAACATTCAGTAAAATTATAGGAATGAAATTTTGTCGCCTATCATTGAAATTGACATTTAAGTAAACATGTATTTTTACCAAAGAAAATTGCTTCTTTCAGGCCCTTCCATGACTGTCCTGAAGTGAAAAGTAAAGAATTAATGTAGTTCATCTCTCAGGATGCAATAAAAGTTACAAATATCATCAGACTTGTGATTTGATGATTTCATGGCTGGAAATAAGCCTTGAAAATGTTATTGGAAACAAAAATTGATGCCCATACAAAAATTTTCAGAACAGCATTATATATAATTCTAAAAAATACCTCACTATAAATGTAGTGTCCTATTGTCTCTCAATTGTAATCCTTCTCTGGGAGTAATCCTTTTCTCTGTGAGCAGGTTTCTTGGGAGGCTTCTGGAGCCTCCAGCCAGAGCAAAGGTAGAATCTCAGATCTTCTTTTCCTGAATCCTGGCTCCTTTTATCCTCCCAGAGAATGGGCTTGTGGGTATTCCAAAGGTGTAAACTCCTTTCAGAAGACTAAAGGTGTAAACTCCTTTTAAAGATGTGAACTAAAGGTGTGAATTCTGAGCTAGAGAATTAATTGCCAAGTACCAATTTACCACCTACTAAGAACCTAACATCAAGGAAAAGGTTAAACCAACAGTGACACATTAATATAATATTATTTAGATTGGTAAGTTTGAGAAATACAAAGAAATCTGGAACAAACTTCATGAAATAATGAATAATGACAAAAAATCAAATTATGTACCGAGACCATATGAGAAAATAAGTGAATGAGAATGTATGTACAATAAAAAAATTCCAATGGAGACAGAGAGAGAATGACTGAAAAGTTATGACAACTTAAACATGTTAGAATTAATTAAAATCTAAATTGTTCCAAACTGGGTTATAATAAAGTGATCTGACTCAAGAGCTGATTGACAAATTTTCAGCATGAGCATTTATGCCTCATAAAATGGCAAAATGTAGCTTGAGAATTAGAAACGCTTTCAGTATTGAGGAAACTGCTGAAAAAATTTTCCATTTATCTGAAAGGAAACCTTTTTGAGCTTGATGTGTGATGTATTTTTCTACCACTAGATGGTGCTGATATCTGTGTGTGTGTGTGTGTGTGTGTGTGTGTGTGTGTGTGTGTGTGTCTGTGTGTCTGTGTGTATAATATATACATACATTTTTTTTTTTCCCCCTCAACTGGCTAGATTGTAAGTTCTGTGAAGGCAAGATTCTATGATGTTATGATATTCACTTTTCAAAAAATCTCTAGCACCTAGCACAATGCAGTGTGAGCCACACAGTGGGTGTTTGATTCACTACCATGGACCCAAGGCCTCACTATCCCCAACTGTAGCTGCTTTCCTCCCAGCTTTGCTTCTGTCATTCCAACTATATATATGCCCATGGCAGCCACCATAACCTGCATCTGTCCCTACAACCACCACCATCTCCCTCTAAGCCCCTGAAAGAAAGTGTCTGACAGAGGCCTGTCAGAATAGGCCCCTGGGCCTGAACCCTTCTCAACCACAACTCCATCTCCATCTCAGTCACCAGAACTTTTCACAGCGGCTGTCCCCCAGGTGGCTGATCCAAGGATCTGGATGCTGGCCTTTGGGCTCCACCCACATTATCCCAGGCCCTGAATTCAACCTGCACCTGTCTGCATGGCCAGTTCTGGGCCTCTGGAAGCCTGAATCAGTCCCTGTTGCCACCATCATAAGGAATCTGTTGAAGATAGGGATAGAAAGAGAACTAGCACCCATCTTGCTTCTAAAGCAGCCAACCAGACAGAGCAGCTCTGCCTAGAAATTGGCTATGATGTATCAGGGAGAAACTGAGTTCTCATCTCCTTTATGTAGTCCAACGAACCCCACTGGTAGAGGGACCTCCTGGAGAGTAAACCCTTTCTGCCACTGTAAGTCTGAGAACTGCTTAGGCACTTACAGAGTTTCCATGTAATAATAAAAGGTAATATGATTTGGAGATTTAGAGAAAAGGGGAGGGAAGAAGGGAGGCAGACAGACAGAGACAGAGAGAGAGAGAGGGAGGGAGGGAGAGAGCAGAAGGGAGAGAGAAAAATGAAGGAAAACTAAGCAGAGTATTTTTCTTATGTAAGAAAAGACCTGAAGAAAGAAACTAATAATCATCTGATGATAAAACTGAGCAATTTGTTTTGGTAGAATTATTTATTCAGAGGGATTGAAAATGTTATGTGAAGGTTTTGTCCAAATAGAATATAAGTATCTTGAGGCAGTAGATCTTTTCTTCTTATGTTGCTGGCACCTAGCACATGGTAGGCATTTAATAAATGCTTAATGATTAACTGATTGAGCTTTTAAATAAACTCTAGAAAGGATAATTAAGTAAATAACAACTCTATTCTGCTTCTAATTTTCATTTGCATAACATTCAAATTTGATCCTACTTTCCATGGGGTATCATTGCAAAGTCAAGTTCTAACACCAATTGCTATGCTTCAACTCAGAGAGGATGCATTTGGTTGGTGAGTAAGGAGGGAAAGATCATGTTATATTAATAAAACATATCATATATATGATAAAACATTATCAGGTTGGATGTTACCTGAGGAGGAGTCTCTGGGCTTCTGTTTCTCCTTTTGTAAAATGAATATATAGTTGCTAAGTTCTTTCTGGTTCTAACATTTTATATAGTTTAAAATTTTTTAAATATAATTTTATTTTTTTCAATTACATATAAAGACAATTTTTGATATTTAATTTTTCAAAATTTTGAGTTCCAAATTGTCCCCCTCCCTAAGATAATAAACAATTTGATACAGGTTATATATAACATTTTATACCTTATAGAAATATCTAATCTTTTGTTTGTTTTTGTTGTTTTTTTTTTTTTTAGGTACCACTCTATTGCATTTTTTAGAAGCATACTTCCAATATTTGTTATGTTGTGTCAAAAAAGTCAGACCAAAATAAGGAAAAAAAACCATGAGGAAGAAAAAATAAAACAAACAAAAAAGTGAAAATACTATGCTTTTCCTCATATTCAGTTTTTATAGTTCTCTCTCTGCATGCAGATGATATTTTCCATCCTAAATCTTGGAATTATTTTTAATTACCACATTGTTGAGAAGAGCCAAGTCTATCACAATTAATTAATTACATAATCTTGTTGTTATTGTGTACAATGTTTGCTTGGTTCTGCTCTCTTCAGTTAGCATCAATTCATGTAAGTCTTTCAGACTTTTCTGAAATCAGTCTGCTTATTTTTTATAGAACAATATTTCATTATCTTTACATACCATAACTTATTCAACCATTCTCCAGTTAATAGGTATTTATTCACTTTCCAATTCTTTGCCACTACAAAAAGGGCTGCAATAAACATTTTTGCACTTGTGGGTCCTTTCCCCTCTTATGATCTTCTCAGGATATAGGCCCAATAGAGACACGGCTAGATCAAAGGGTATGCACAGTTTTAAAGTTCCTTTGGGCATTGTTCCAAATTGCTCTCTAGAATGATTGGAACAGAAACATCTAATCTGACAAAGGAAAATAATCCAATATGGGAAAACTACCTGCTTTTTAGAAAAGTAGTTGCCTTTAAAAAGGGGGGCAAGGAAGAAAGATAGTTGTCTTTACTTACCTTGTTCTAGATTTTTCTTTCCAAAGAGTTTGTTAGGAATTAATTATTTTTTTTCTTGATAATACACCTTTATGCAGAATTTCACATAGCCCAGAAATTTTTGGAAACTACAACTTCTGTTAACAGAATTAAATTCCAAAGACCTAGACTAAATTTTGTGCAAAAAAGTCTATTGTACCTTGATGAAAGTCTATTGTACCCTTAATGTTCATAGAATCATCATGGATCACAGATTTAGAGCTAAAAAGAACCTTGGAGGTCATCACATCCAAAACTTCTCCTTTGCATATGAGGAAACCAAGGTCTCACACAGATAAATGTCTTACCCAAAGTTATGCAGTTCATAAGTATAAAGGCCAGGATTTAAATTCAGATTCTTTCAAGCTTGGAATTATCTCCACAAATATAAAAACCTAGGGCTCAATAAAGGAAGTTGTTGGCTTGCATCCAGGTTAGAAATTTATTTTTCTTCAATATTTAGTATATGTAGTGGTCCAGGAGGAATTCTCCTTTCACAAAGTAAAGATTTTTGGGGGGAATAATTTCAAAATTTTTAAAAATGGGATTTCACTATATTTAACAACAAATAACCAGATATGGTGGTATATTCTAATGCCTGCTATTAGGGCAGCTGAGGCTTGAATTCAGGAGTTCTAAACTGAAGTAAGCTAAGTTGACTGGGTATCACACAAAGCCCACTGCTAAAATGGTGAGCATCTGAGACTGGGGGACCATCAGGCTGCTGAAGGAAGAGCAAACTAAACTGAGGAAGCTTCCGTGTTGATCAAGAGTACAGTAAGGCTGTGAATGACTGTTCAGCCTGGGTGAGATAAGGTAGCCCAGTCTTAGTCTCAAAAAACAAACAACTAGAAATCAAGCAAAAGGTATGGTGATGTTTAAAGAGAGGTTAGTTGTTAGAAACAGGATTTTCATTTTCATAGGGGTTAGATTACGGGGAACTTTCCTAAAAGAAAAATTCTGTACACTTTAATTTAACCCAAGTCTGTCAACAAAAATTTTAGTTTTGAAGATAGGTTCATGCTGGAAGAAATTGCTCTGATAATCAGAATTCTTTCTCTGCCTAAGCAATTTACAAATTATATTTTTGTAGATGTTGTTTGTTCTTCATTCTAGAAGGGATCAAGATATCAGGAAGGTGACTTCTCGATGAGTTAAAATCTACTCTCAGACACTAGCTGTGTGACCCTCAGTGAGTCCCTTTTATCTCAGTTTCCTCATCTGTAAAATAAACTGCAGAAGGAAATGGCAAACAGTTCCAGTATCTTTACCAAGAAAACCACTTTGGGGTCATGAAGAATCCCATGGGAAGACTGTGCTAAGCCACCTGTCTCCCTCTGTCTTCCAGAATCATCTGGGTCCAGTGGAAAGATATAGATCAGGATGACTAGAGCTGACTCTAGATGTAGTGGGAGACTTTGGCCTTTGTAAGGGAAGGTCTTTAACACATGTCGGTTTGACTGAGACAATGCCCAATCAGTGATTAAAGCTATGTAAAAAAATGAAGCAGAGAATTTCTTTTACCAAGTCAAAAAAAAAAAAAAAAAAAAAATCAATCTGGGAGGGGAAGATGCTTTGGGTTTCAAAATGGAAACAATTGCTATTTACATTTTCTCCAAGCCAATCAGGGTCTAAACTATGGCCAAGTGTGGCTTAGCTTGGGATCTATTACTGGTCACTCAATGAGAGCCAGAGTAATTTGTATTTAAGGCATGGTCCTAGTCCTTGCACGATTATAGTAATTGTGAACCCAAAGACAAAATTCCAAAGCAAAAAAAAAGAAGACACATAAATGAAATTTAGAGTTTTTACTTATTAAATGGTGATATAAATGGAGGATACCTTGAAAGAAAATATTTGCCAGACTGCTCCCTCTAAAGATTTCCCTTTTAATTTGGTCAAAGATGAACAAAGAGATATCTCTAAGGATTACATTAAACCAGAAGAAGTTTCTACACAGACAAACTCTTAGTCTGAAGGACTAAGTTTCTCTTTGAAATAAAGACTTCAATTCAAGAAAGACTAATGAAGGTTTTGATTTGAGGTACGATATTCTTCGTACCTCACACACAGAAAGTTGATCAATAATCGACAGGATCTTATAGTCAATATTGGTTCAATAGAGACTTTTAGGTCCTATCCTCCCTAATTCACATTCTCCTGATAATGCTTTTACATATAAGCTTTTTGCTTTTCAGTACTGCTTCACCCCTTTCCTTTTCTATTCATGAGCTGATTTCATTGACAGGCTCTAACTTTGAATATGTCAGGATATGGATGGTTCCTGGAGCTATGTTGAGGCTAATGTTGGCAGTACAAAATGGAAACTTTTAAAGTCCATGTGAGATTCAGGGATGTCTGATGGGGTGAGAGACAGAAAGAATCAATGTCCAAGCAAATTGACGTGGCTAACAAGAAATAGGAAATAAGCAAGTGGAAATCTTGCTATCCCTTCAAAACTGAAGGATCGTGGACCATGTTCTGTAAGAAGAGGCAGAGGTGCTGTGGTGGGACTTGTAAACTAACCAGATATCAGGCTCTTTGCTCTCCCTGGTCCTCACATCCCAACAATTACCAACTCTGATCAATCCAGTCTCTATAATACCTCTCTTATCTGGGCTTTTTGATTCTTCATGACCCCATTTGGGGTTTTCTTGGCAAAAATACTGGAGCAGTTTGCCATTTCCTTCTGCAGCTTATTTTACAGATGAGGAAACTGAGGTAAATAGGGTTAAGGGACTCACCGAGGGTCACACAGCTAGTGTCTGAGAGTAGTTTTTACTCAGAGGAGTTTCCTGATTCCAAGCCCAGTGCTTTATCCTCTGCACCCCCAGCTTTCCTTCTCATATAGCTGCCCTCCTAGTTTAGACCCTTCTCTCTTTTCACAGGGACTGTTGCAATACCCTCCTAACAGTCCTTTCTTTTCAGAACATTTTCCACACAGCTGACAGACAATAATCCTAAAGCACATGTCTGAGCATGTCACCTCTCTGTTGAAACAAAAATTCCGGTGGCTCTCTGCTGCTTCTGAGATAAAATGAACTATTTGGTTTGTGAAACTCCTCATGATCTGGCTATAACTTAGCCCTCTCTCATCCATTCTGTTCCAGCCATACTGGCCTTCTTGTCTCCCTGATCAGAACATGCTGTTCCCCCTACTCCGTGCCTTTTCACGGAAACATCCCCCACACCTGGAATGCACTCACTCCACCTCAGCCTCTTAGAAACCCTGGTTTCCTTCAAAGGTCATTTTCACTGCCAGCTCCTACAGCGGTTCTTCATGATTCTTTCCAGGGGTTGATGCCCTTTCCCATCAAATTACTTTGTATTTATTTCATCTATATCATATATGATATGGAGTCTTCCTTATGAATTTTGCCTTTCCTTTGTCGGAATGTCAGTTCAAGGGCAGGAATTGTTTTATTTTCATATTTTCATTCCCAGGGCCTTACACAGAACCATTTACATAGAGGGTATTTAATAGAAGCATGTCATATGAATGAAAGAAGGCAGACAAGGTTTGGGGAACTCTCTTAGTGAGCTCAATGAAGCTGGTCCCAGGGAGGCAGCCTACAGAGAATCCTGGGGCTCCCCTCTTTACCCAAACTGGCCTTCTTTAACTAGAAAAATATCTGACTCCTGGAAAAAACAAACAAACAAACTACCCAACAACCACCAAAACTGGAAGGCATGAAAGAATGAGTACTGCCAATTGCTTTTTTTTGGCTCAGTGGTTTTTTGTTTTTTGTTGTTTTTTTTTTACAGAATGGGCAATGACTAAGCATTTGGAATGGATACCAGTGAGTCATTCCACTTTTAATTATGCAACTTTTCTTCTCTCTATTGTCACTGCACTTTAAAGCTCATTATCTAGGGCCCAGAATTTCCATCCTCTGAGGAGAGGACTTGGCTTTTTTTCTCCCCACCTCTAAGCTCTTTAGTATAAGCTGGTACTTTCAAAGATGTGTGTTTCCCTTCCGACTGGGATTAACATAATAATAACTGACATTTTATAGTCTCTAAAGTTTGCAAAGGCTTTACATATATTTCCTCATTTGATCTTCACCACAGTACTATTTACTTTCTCTGTATGATATATTTTATTGAATTCTCTCTGTAAGCATTGCTTCTTCTTCAGCAGAATGCCAGCTCCTTGAGGGCAAGGATTGCTTTGTTTTCATATTTTCACCCCCAGGATCTAGCATGGAACTTTACACATACCAAGTGCTTAATTAAAGCATGTTGAATGAATGAAAGAAATGGGGCAAGAGTTTGGGGAAATATTTATATGGTAATGTAGAAAGGAGAAAATGCCTTCATATAACCTACAAACTCTCTCCCCTAGTGTTAATTATTCTAGAAATTCATCCAAATTCTTGCTAAGCATATCCATGGACAATGATGATTTTTTCATGAGAAAAATTCCTAAATGATGTTTCTAAAGCAACTGGATATTCTATCTACATCTCAAACTCCACATGTCTAAAACAGAATTCTCCAACTTGGAACTATGCCCTAAGGGCTATCAAACTATTCATACCTTTTGACCCAGCAGTGTTTCTACTGGGTTTATAGCTCAAAGAGATTTAAAATTTTTTTTCCTGAGGCAATTGGGGTTAAATGACTTGCCCAGGGCCACACAGCTAGGAAGTGTTAAGTGTCTGAAACTAGAGTTGAACTTAGGTCCTCCTAACTTCAGAGCTGGTGCTCTCTCTACTCAAAGCGATCTTAAAGGAGGGAAAGAGCCCCGTACATGCAGAAATGTTTGTGGCAGCCCTCTTTGTAGTGGTCAGAAACTGGAAAGTGAGTGGAGGCCCATCAGCTGGAGAATGGCGGAATAAATTATGGAATATTATTGTTCTATAAGAAATGACCAGCAGGATGATTTCAGAAAGGCCTGTAGAGACTTACATGTACTGATGCTGAGTGAAATGAGCTCATTATTATATTATAGGAGATCATTATATATGGCAACAACAAGATTATATGATGATCAATTCTCTTTCCAACAATGATACGATTCAGACCAGTGTAATGGAGAGAGCCATCTACACTTAGACTGTGGGAACTGAGGATGTATCACAACATAGCATTCTCACTCTTTTTGTTGTTGTTAACTTGCATTTTATTTCATTTTTCATTTTTGTCCTTTTTGATTTGATTTTTCTCGTGCAGCAAGATAATTGCAGAAATATGAATGCATGTATTGGACTTAACACATATTTTTTACCAGGTTTAAATATATTGGATTACTTTCTACCTAGGGGAGAGAGTGGGGAGAACAGGGGGAGAGGGGAATGGAACAAAGGGTTTTACAAGGGTTAATGTTGAAAAATTATCCATACATATCTTTTGAAAGTTAAAAAAGTTTTAATAATAAAAGAACTGATCTTCAGTCTGGAACCTGTATTAGCAGATCTGTCAGAAAAATTCCCCCTGCCTTCAGTGTATACACACCTGGCTGGCTGGATCATCTTATGTCTGGAGTTGACAATGAATGTTGAAGAAGCCTTGCATTCTCCCTTTTTGTTCTGTTTTTGTTTTGCACAAAAATAAACTTGTATTAGGGAGTTGTTAGCCGTACACCAGATCTCATTATATTATCTTTTTTCCTAAACTCATCTCCCTTTTGAATTTTCTTATTTCTACTAAAAGTACTAGAAAATGCTCATATACCCAGTATTGCAACCTTGGTTTCTTGATTAACTCCTCATTCTTCCCTACCCTCCATATCCAATCTATTGCTAAATCTTGTCAATTCAACCTCCACACAGAGTGGATAGATATTTTTTCCTTCTCACTATTCACACACCTATTTGAGACCTTCCCCAGATTACTGAAATAGCCTCCTAATTGGCTTCTTTTTAAAAGTCTCTCCCTGTTCCAATCAATATATTGTATAGTTGCCACATTGATCTTTCTGATCTGATCCAACAATGACATTCCCCTACTCATGTAGCTCCCTATTGATTCTAGAATCATGTGTTTTGTTATCTTTATCTCATTCACTTATAATTAGTATTTTTGTGTCAGTTTTATAATATGCACCATTGTTAGTACATGCCACAATTACATAATTTATAAGTTAATATGTGTATAGGAAAGATGCATTTCCCCAATTTTTTTTTCACTCAAAGAGGTTCACAATAAAAGGAGTTCTGAGACCACTGGCCTAGACAATCGGCTTACTTCATCTTTTTGGTCTTTTCTGTGGAGTTAGTTAGGTTTATTTGTTTTGTTTTGTTTTTTGAGTCACTATTGGTTTCTTTGGGAAATCATTCAGGTTTCAGGAGTTTCATGCAATCAACACAATTCATCTGCAGACAGGAACGTCTCGGTTTTCCCCACCTGGAATTCTGCTCCAACAGTTCCAAGGAGTGCTGGGCATCCTTGATGATCACGACGAACACCTGTGGCAACCTTATTTTAGGCCTTTTTTGATGCTGATGAAGTACTGAGGTTCACTTTGGCCCTGCAGGACCCGGCTCTTGGATTTCCTGACCAGCACTGTAGTCACCATGCAATATAGGCACAGACCACAAGGTGGCGCCAGTTCCAAGCCTGAGATGCTTGGCTGGCTTCCCAGGGAGGGGTCTCAAGCAGGTGACCCCTTCTCTCAGGCAATTTCTCCTTACCAAGCAGGTGCTCGGTGTTGGTCCTTCATTCTTGAAGAGGGCTTGACATCAGGCAGCTGAAGTTATGCGGGCAAAGGAGCTGGGTATGAGCGAGGGGCAGCTGGCAAGGTCCCCCGGAGCCACCCGGCCCGGGGCGGGACTCGGATCAGGACGACCGGGGTGGCCCTGGAGGCAGGCAAGACCTGGGCCTTTTAAGCCAAGGCCTTCAATGGGCCTCAGCCTGACTGAGGTGATGGCCAGTCACTGCCCACCGTCACTCCCCTCCCCCCAGGATACTGGCTACATACATCACCTAGGGAACAACTGGACAGCTGCCACCTGGGCACCAGGGAATCCAACTACCTAAGAAAAGACAGCAGTGCTTGAGCAGCTAGGTGGCGCAGTGGATAGGGCACCAGTCCTGGAGTCAGGAGGACCTGAGTTCAAATTTGATCTCAGACACTTAACACTTCCTAGCTGTGTGACCCTGGGCAAGTCACTGAGTTCCAATTGCCTCAGGGGGAAAAAAAATGTAACAGTGCTCATCTCACCATGGGAAGAATATATGGTTAATGGCACTCTTTGGTCTTATGCTAAAGGAGAAATAGGGTGGGGAGCAATAGGAAGACTATGTACCCTGAACCTTGAGAAACTAAAGTATGAATTCAACAACTATCAGATAGCAACAAACTAGGTAACTTACCTAATTTAGCTTTAGAATCAGGATCCAAAGATTTTGGAGATCTTCTAGTTCCTTTACCTATAGTCATTTGCAAATGCAAAATTCTTGAGCAGTGGTCCTCAAACTTTTTAAAGAGGGGGACAGTTCACTGTCCCTCAGACTGTTGGAGGGCCAGACTATAGTAAAAAAAAACAAAAAAAAAAAAACTCACACTCTGTCTCCTCCCCTCAGCCCATTTGCCATAACCCGGAGGGCACATCTGGCCCACGGGCCATAGTTTGAGAACCCCTGTTCTTGAGCCTTTTTCATAAATAAAAAGTTGTATGTTACTAGTTTTTGTTTGTTTGTTTGTTTTTAGCAGAGCATGCATCTTAACCCAGAGATGACAAATTTTATTTTTGTCTTTGGGATCTAGCTGTCCATCAGACTGGCGGTACATAAGGACTATTCATCTGACTTTATTTCCCATGATACTTGAGATTCAGTTTCTTCACCTGCAAAATGAGGGGGATAGACTAGATAATGCCTAAAGTCTCTTCTAGCTCCAGATCAAGGATCCTACAGGAGAGTCTCCCAGAGAGGTCTGCAGGTCAGACTACAACATGGTGACATCACCACATGATGGTAATTTCTCATCGACCAGGGAAGAAGTTCTATGAAGTAAGACGTTTAATAGCTGGTGAGTGAACAGAAGAGCAAACATTTGACTTATAGATGGGTTAGAAAGAGGGATCCAAATATAGTCCTTGTTAGCTTGGAAACAATTCTATGTATTTCATACTGATAGGGCCAATAGCATCATTGTATGCAATGGGTGCTGCATTCACCTAGTTTTGATGTTCAGGAAGTAATCCTTCTGTGAGATTTAGAATTTACTAGAGGCTATTTTTAGAGCATTGTGTCCGGTTTGGGTGACTGTCACGTATAAAGAACGCGAATAAATTGGAGTGAGTTCACAAATGAGCAATAAAAATGATTAAAGATGTTGGCTAAGAGGAAAAACTATTAAAACTGAGGCTATTTAACCTAAGAGATGACTGAAAGATGACTTCAAGTATAAGAAGTGTTATTGTAAGGGGGATGTTCACCAGCTGTTTTGTTTCCTCAGAAGGAAAAAAAAGGAAATGTGTTTCAACTGTAATAATACAGTAATAACAATAACTGACATTTACATAACATTTTAAAATTTGCAAATTATTTCCCTTTTAGCTTGTGACATTCTGGATTTTGCCACTGTGATTCAGCTGTCTTTTCACCCTGGAATTTTCCTCAACGTCTGGGACCTCTTCACCCTGAAACATTCCTCCACTATTCTTGGTGAATTCTTTCTGGGGAGGGGCTCTCAGCCATCCATGTTCTGTTTTCCTCCTGGCTGTGGAAGAAAACTCTTTCTAGACTTTGCCACCATGTGCCTTGGGAACACTTTCTCCTTCTACCCATCACACTTTTTATGTGTTGTCTTCCCCTATTAGAATGTAAGCTCCTTGAAGGCAGGGATTGTGTAATTTTGCTTGTTTGTTTGTTGTTGTTTTTTGCTTGTATTTGTATTCCAGTGCTTAGTACAGTGCCTATACCTATATAGGTAGTATATGGAGACTGAGTGGGAAGAGGTAAGAGATAAATCAAAAATTCAGGACATGGACAAACTTAGTGACACCTTTATTTTGCCATTTACATCCCATTAATCATAGAATTCCTTTTCAAATTTCCAAATGAGCTATAATTGTATCGATAATGGTCTACTGTGGAAGAGTAGGTTCCTATTATCTGGCAAAGTATTTTCCAGACATCCAAAATGAAAGTAGGCTTAATATATTTGTAAAATCAGCCATGAGGTGGGATAAACTCTCCTTCCTTTTGTCATCTCCCTCCTTTGTGGGTCCATGATAAAAGTTCCAGAGCAGATCAGAAGCAGTGTAGCTGGGTGGGGGTGGGAATAGGGAGAAAATCTGTTCTGAGTCTTTTTCTTAAGTAGAGCCCAAAGAGCCCATGGCCCTCCTTTAGCCAGAGGGTCCAATTAAAAGGGGGAAAGGACAATTATGAGATGAGGGCTAGACAAATTCAATCTTGAAGCATAATCATTTCTCATTGACAAGTTACCTCTTAATCTCATTAGCTGCTTAGGCATCCCATCTCAGAATACTCATTCACCTAAGATCATCCAAGAATAAAAGCTGTTAGGTAGTATAATGGATAGAGTGCTGACCTTGGATTTAGGATAACCTGTGTTTAAATCTTGTATTAGACATTTATTTAGCTGTGTGACTCTAGACAAGACATTTAACTTCGTAGTCTCAGTTTCTTCTTCCAAAAAATGAGAATAATAATGATTTTCTCCTTATAGAGTTGTTATGAGGATCAAATGAAATATCTATAAAATAATTTAGAAACTTTAAAGCAAAATATAAAGACTAGCTATAATTATTAACAAAAACAAAAGAAACATAGACAGGTGGGGGTGGTATCTTTAAAAAAAATTTTAATTTAAACTTTTTTTAATGAATAAAAATCTGTTTTGTGTTCCTCCTCCCCTTTCTCATTGAGGAATAAAAAAGAAAAACAAAGCACTTGAAATATATATATATATATATATATATATATATATATATATATATATTTATATATAAAAATACACACACACATATATTAATCAAGTAAAGTAATTTCCTACACTGGCTAGATACACAATATATGTGTATATACATGCATATATCTAAATATACATATATGAATATAGACATGTGTATTGTGTGATTATGTATTCATTGCATACATTTTTAAATATACATAAATTGCATGTGAATATACATATACATACATTGCAACATAAAAGTGTGGATATAGTATTCTTCATTTTGAGACTGTCATTTCTGTCTTAAAATTGTATCTTGCTTTGGTCTGTATGATCTTTCCCTACTTTTAGTCAGTATCAATAAGTTTATAAGTTTTAAGCCAGTGTAGATCAGAGAATGGAGCCAAGATGACTGAGGGAAGGCAGAGTCTTTCCAAACTCCTCCACATACCTTTAAGTAATGACTCCAAATAGATTAACCATAAAAAGATGGAGTGAAACAGTTTTGCAGCCCAGGACAACTTGGGCAATTGGCAGGAAAGGTCTGTCATATTGGGGTGAGAATGAAGCTTAGTCCAGAGCAGGCTGTTTCAGCACAGTTCTAGCCCCAGCAAACCAGGAGCAGGCCATGGGAGCCACTGAATTAGCAGGGGCAGCTTCTGGAAATCTCAGCCCACAAATAGGAAGGGGGTTGAACAACTGGTCACAAGGAGATTACAGGGGTCACTTTGCTGGTACTAAAGCAGAATTCTCTTACTTTGTCCATATTTGGATCCTGGCCATAGTCCTCAGTAGCAATCCTAGGATGAAGAGAAGCAATAACATACACAGTGGAGCAGGGAGCCTCCTCACAGTTTCAGGGCAGAAAAGAGTGCTTTTGATCATTCACAGATCAGAGCAAAGGGGAGTAGTAAATACATTTCTTCTTACATCATATTACCTTGAAGGAACTGAAGACTTTCAGGTCCCTAGAGGTATCTGGAAACAGTTGCACAAAATTCCTGAATCTTGGGATAGTACACCCTTCACCTTGGAAGCAGAATCCTACTTTAACAAAAAGATAAAAGTCAAGTAATAGGTTTGAAAAATGAGCAAACAACAGAAAAGGATTCTGACTATAGAAAGTTACCATGGTGGCAAGGAAGATGAATACACATACTCAGAAGATAACAAAATCAAAGCTCCTACATCCAAAGTCTCCAAGAAAAATATGAATTGTTCTTAAGTAAAAAAAAAAAAAGTTCAAAAAGGATTTTGAAAACCAAGTAAGAAAGATAGGGGGAAAATTGGAAAGAGAAAAGATAGTGATGCAAGAAAATAATGAAAAACATGTCAGCATCTGGTAAAGGAGACACTAAAAAATATTTTAAAACAGACTAGGCCAAATAATAAAGGAAATACTAAAAGCCAATGAGGAGAAGAATGTCTTAAAAAGTAGAATTGGGAATTGGGGAAAAAAAATCCAAGGAAGAAAATAACTCCTTTAAAAGTAGAATTGGCCAAATGAAAAAGGAGGTACCAAACCTCACTGAATAAAATAATTGTATAAAAATTAGAATTGAGCGAATGGAAGCTAATGATTTTCTAAGAAATCAAGAAACAATAAAACAAAACCAAAAGAATGGAAAAAATGGAAGACAGTGTGAAATATCTCATTGGAAAAATAACTGACCTAAAAAAAGGATCCAGGAGAGATAAGTTTAAAATTAATGGATTGAAAGTCATGATAAAAAAAAAAAAAAAAAAAGAGCCTAGACATATCTTTCTTTCTTTTTTTAATAAATTAATTTATTTTAATACACATTGCTTTATGATCATATTGGGAGAGAAAAATCAGAACAAAAGAAAAAAACCATGGGTGAGAGAAAAAAGAAGTGAATACAGTATGTATTAATTTATATTTAATCTCCATAGTTATTTTTCTGGCTGCAGAGGGCATTTTCTGTCAAAAGTGTACTGGGATTGCTTTGGATCACTGATACACATCATCTTTCAAGAATTGTCAAGGAAAACTGCCCTGATATTCTTGAACCAGAGGGTAAAGTAGAACTTGAAAGAATCTACGGATTACCTCATGAAAGAGATCCTAAAAAGAAAACTCCCAGGAATATTATAGCCAAACTCCATAGCTTTCAGGTAAAAGAAGAAAATACTGCAGGCAGTCAGAAAGAAACAATTCAAGTATCTTGGAGCCACAATCAGGACAGCATAGTATCTGGCAACTTCTGCATTGAAGGATTGGAGAGCTTGGAATGTGGTATTCCAGAGGGCAGAGGAGCTGGAATTGAGGTCAGGAATACCTACCCAAGAAAATTGAGTGTAATGCTTCAGGAGGAAAAATAGGCATTCATGAAATAAAGGATTTTTGGACATTCTTAATTTAAAAAACCAGAGGTGAATGGAGAATTTTACTTTTAAATGCAAAACTCTAGAGAGGAATAGGGAGACAAACATGAAAGGGAAATCATAAGGAACTTAATAAGATTGAACTATTTACATATCAACATGGGAAAATGATGCTTATAACTTGTAGGAACTTTCTTATTATTAGGGTGTTTGGAAGGAGAGTATGTGGACAGAAGGTCCAAGGGTTAGTTGAGTATGAGAGAATGATGTCTAAAGAAGTAAAATTGAGGAGTGAGAAAGAATGTACTGAGAAAGGAAGAGAAAGAGTGGTAAAATGGGGTAGAGGTGCAGGAGAACTTTTACAGGGGAGGGAAAGGGGGTAGTCAAAAAGGCATGTTCTCAGAGTTGGCTGAAGGAGGGAATAACACACACATTCACTTGGGAATAGAAATCTCTTTTGCCCTGTGGAAGAGTGGGGGAGAGGGGAATGGATGTGTATGTGATGGAAGGAAAAGGACAGTCAGAGACAAATCACTTTTGAGGAGGGACAGATTGAAAGGAAAGAGAAATTAGAAGAATTAACAAAAATAATTATGAATAAATTTTCAGCAAATATTTCTGATGAAGCCTACATTTCTCAAACATAGAATTGAGTCAAATTCATAAAAACAAGAGCTATTGACCAATTAATAAATGATCAAAAAATAGAAACCGTTTTCAGATGATGTAATCATAGGTACCTATAGTCATATGAAAAAATGCTGTAACTATTGATTGGAGAAATGCAAATTAAAACAATTCTGAAGTACTACTACATATCTATTAGATTGACTAATAGGACAGAAAATAAAAATGATAAATGTTGGAGGGGATATGGGAAAAATGAGATATCAATGCATTGTTAGTAGAGTTGTGAATTGATTCAACCATTCCATAAAACAATTTGGAACCTTAACTAAAGAGCTATAAAACTATCCATTCTTATTGATATAGCAATACCATTATTAGATCTGTATCCCCAAAGAGATAAAAAACAAAAAGGGAAAAGGTCTATATATACAAAAATGTTTATAATAGCTCTTTTCCAGGGACAAAATTGAGGGTATTCCCATCAATTGGAGAATGGCTGAATAAGTTGTGACATGTAATTATAATGGAATGATAAACAATGATAAACAGGATGCTCTCTGAAAAACCTGGAAAGACTTCAATGAGTTGATACAAAGGGTTGTACTGTGTTATAATACAATAATATTGCAAGAACAAAGAATAACAATTTTGCAAGATAATCAGCTCTGAATGACATAATTATTCTTAGCAATACAATGATCCAAGACAACTCTGAAAGACTCATGAGGAAAAATGCTATTCATTTATATGCTTCAGTCTGCATTGAGAAACCATCAGTTCTGGTGTCTCAATGGAGATTGGAGCACACTTTTTAATTAATTTTTTTGAGAATTTCTTGAGGATTTTTTTGGTCTATGTTTTCTTTTTCAACATGAGTATTATGGAAATAATAACTACATGAATGCATGTAGTTATACTCTCGTATAACTTATATTGACTTTTACTCTCAGTGAGGGAGATTGGGGAGGGAGAAAGGGAAAGAATCTAGAACTTCAAGTTTTAAAAACAAATGTTAAAAATTGTTTTTATATTTAACTGGGAAAAGTGAAATACTAAATATAAGTAGCCAGTATAAAATAATCATTTCAGGGAGCAAAATTGCAAAGCCAAACTAGAAGTGATATACAGACCATCCCAAAGATCAATATAGCTTCATTTATAATCTCTGTCTTTCTCTATTAACCAAAGATCACATCCTGAGATTATGTGCTAAATCAAGGGAAGCCATTTAGGCCGTGCTGTGGATGCTTTTGATCCTGATACTAACTAAACTTTAGATAAACTCCATACTCTGCAGATCAGATGGTACCAATAATTAACTTTGAGATGATGCGGATATTAATGAACTAACTCCAAGGTGGTTTAGTCTGTTCCTCACCAAAACCTTATAAAATTGAGTGACTCCACTGCTCACTCTTGCACTTTTCCATCTCCATCTAGGTTCATTCTGCCGAGTGTTCCCATCTGGAATTCATGGTTATATAGGTGACTCTCTACAACCTTCTCCCTTTCCATTCTTTTCCCTATCTTGCCTGCCTCTGTATTCCATCCCCAATCCCAACACACTTTGACCACTTGTCTCCATAGTTTCTGTTCCTGTTCACAACTTTACTCGCTGTGTCAAAAGTTATACACAATTTAATAACTTTTGGTATCAGTGGGTCAAAGATACACAATTTTGTAACTTTTTGGACAGAATTCTTAATTGTTTTCCAAAATGGCTGGACCAAGTCATAGCTTCACCAATTATGCATCAAAGTGACTTTTTCCATAGTCCCTTTACTGTTTTTAATTTTCTTTCTTTTTTCTTTTTTCTTTTTTTTTTTTTTTACAACTTTTCAAACCTGATCAGTGTGAAGTAGAGCTTCAAAGTTGTTTTAATTTGCAATTCTACAATTTCAATTCTAAGATAGATAGAATTGTTGCTTGCTCCTAAGTTTCCATGATTTCTACCCAAGCCATTAGTTCCTCTTTGTTAGTCAGAGTAACATCTAAAATAGAAGCTTCTTCTCATTGATTCCTTTACCTTTGAAGGATAAAATTATCAGGTATCTCACATGCCCTCACCTAAATCTTGTAGACATTTGTAACTACAAAATGGGAAGAATATCAAAAGAGCCCAGAACTCTATAGGAGACAAAATCCAAGAAAAAAGCCAGCAAAAAATCTGTGCTCAGATATTTGGGTACAAATACATAAAAGTTTAAGTGACAAGGAGAGGTGAATGAAAGATACTAAGGCAAGATGCAAATCTGATGTCACTCGTTTCCTGAGAGTCAATAAGATTGGACCTAAAGCTCAAAGAGAGTTCAATTCAGCCACCAACAGCAAAGCTAGGGACAAAATATTTCTATACTATATACAGCTCCTCTTATTTCTCCCCCTTCCCTCCATTCACTGCCTCAGTATTGCTCCTCAACTCTCTATTACCACTGCATTGAGACCAGATCAAAATCTTTGGTAGATCCTTACTCCATCCTCATCTCTTCCCAATCTTCCCAATCTCTCTGTACTGAGTGGGGCCAAATTCAAATAGAGATGGATCCTGCTGGCTGCATATTGACTAGTGTGTTATTTTAGTCATGTCCAACTCTCTGTGACTCTATTTTTTTGGGTTTTCTTGTCAAGTGACTTGCCTTTTCCTTCTTCAGATGATTTTGCGATGAGGAAACTGAGGCAAACAGGATAAATGACACTGAGTCACTTGTCCAGAGTCATACAGCTACTGTCTGATGCTAAATTTGAACTCAGATCTCCTGACTCCAGGCCTGGAGTAGACTACCCACTGTACCACATCTTGACTTAGAGAATCACAAATTAACACTGTCTCTGTGATATTGTACTTTTATTTATTTTGCTAAATATTTCCCAATTAAATTTTAATCTGGTTCAGATCTTATATAGGAGTGTTGTAGATCACATGTACTGCATATTTGATACCTGTCTGTACTAGATCATTCCCTGTTTTCTACAAATGCATCCAGGTCTTTTCTATCTTAAAAATAAATTCTTACTTTATCCTCCCATTCCTTCAAGATATCTTTCTATATCTTTTCTCCCTTTCAGGGCCAAATTCCTAAGGAAAAAACTCTAGAGTCATTGGTTCTCTTTCTTTTCCTCACTCTCACTTCTTGTTCCCTTGTAGTCTGGCTTACCTTCATCACTCAACTGAAAAATCCTTCTCTAGGGTTGCCAGTGATTTCTAGTTTGCCAAACACAAAGGCCTTTCCTCAATCATATCTCTCTTTATCTCTCTACCATTTGACATTTTTTACCATCATTGGCAGACTCTTCTCAGAAGAGTGTTCTTAAATGCATAAAACAAAATACATAAATTACAAAGGAAATAAAATGCTAATGAAAATAAAGATGTATTTTTTTTCTCATCCAAGTGAACTGATTTCTTAAATCTACCAATGAATCCCTTAGTGGTCTGTGGATTCCAGATTAAGAACCTCTGTCCTAGATATTCTCAGTTCACTGGGTTTTTATGACTTCCTTCTTTTTGTTACATCTTTCTACGGGTGTTACTCATCCTCTGTCTCATTTTCTATAATTATCCAAGTCCTGCCTCCCAACTGAGCATGTAGCTGAAGATTCTGTCCTGGGCCTCTTCTCTTTCTCTATTGTATTTTAGTGATCTTATTAATTCCTATGACTTCAATGGTCATCTCTATGCAAGTGACTCTAAGATCAATTTATCTGGTCCTAGTCTTTTCTCTATGTACCAGTCCCACATTGTTGATTATCTGTTGGATTTAGGCATATCCTATAGCCATCTCAAAATCAATTTGTTGCTAAGTCTTTCACAGTTGCTCATCCTTGTTGTTACTGCGTATAATGTTCTCCCGGTTCTGTTAACTTTGCTTTGCAAAGTTGATGTAAATCTGAGTTTTCTGAGAACGTCCTGCTCATCATTTCTTATTACTCTTTCACATCAATATTGCTCAGTCACAATCATGTAACATTTATCCAGCCATTTCTTCACTTTCCAGTTCTTTGTCATTGCAAAAGGAGCTGCGATAAATATTTTTGTACAAATGGGTCCTTTTCCATTTTCTTTGACATCTTTGGGAGACAGCCCTAATATAGTAGTATTGTTAAGTCAAAGAATGTGCACAATCAAAATGATCACCTTAAAGAACAAGTCTATGTCATTTCCCCGTTTAAAAGCTCCAGTGGTTCTCTACTGTCTCTAGAGGAAAAGTACGTAGTCACATTCTGGATTCAGATGACCATTCCGGATATATACAATACATCCTCTGCATACTTTATCTTCCAACCAAATTAATCTACTTTCTGTTATTTATGCAAGGCATTCCAACCCTCACATCCATGGATTTATATAGACTGTTTCCCCAGGCTTGGAATTGCTTCCTTCTCAACTTTGCCTCTTAGAATTTCTGTTCCTTCAAAGCTCAGCTCAAATGCTATTCCTACTTGAGACCTTATCTGTTCTTGCCAGAAACTTATATCTCCACCTCTTGAAATGTCCTCATATTGCATATGTTGTTCAATCTTTTTAGTCATGACCTGCTCTTCATGCCCTTATGTGGGGTTTCTTGGCAAGAAATCTTGAAGTAGTTTGCTATTCCCTTTTCTGGCTCATTTTAAAGTTGAGGAAACTGAGTCAAAGAGGATTAATCATCTTGCACAAAGATACATGGGGCTTGAAAATGGGTTTGAACTCAGGTCTATCTACTTTATTTACTATACCATTTAGTTGCCCCTCTTTCTGCCCCACTCTTGTATTGAATATGTTCTGCTTTTATTTATAGAATATTCATGTTGCATATCTCCAAATAGAATGTAAGCTCCTCAAGGTCAGGGACTGTTTTATTTTTGTCTTTGTATCCCTATCACCTAGGATATTTAGTTTAGAGGCTATTCAAATAGGTATACTCCTCTCCCTTTCCTTTTTAGTTTCAAATAATTGATGGGAAGGACCATTTTCACTGCCTATGTGGAAATAGCCAGAAAGATCTTACTTTCAGTATGTTGCCCTTGGGCATTTTTAAAATAAAAGCTCTCCCTCTCCCATTGAGAGAGAGGAGGGAGTTCAGGATCAATGTATTATCTCTTGTTTTCAGATGCTACCTGCTTCTTAGTTCTGCCTCTTTATCTGGTTCTCTAGAAAAAGCTGTTCTGAAACTGTGGGGATTCTTCAGAGCTGGTCTAATGAAACCTGTAAAGAAAGACTCTGGAGTCAGAGGATGTGGGTTCAAATCCTCACTTTCACCCTTAGTATGTCTTCTCAGACAAGTCATTTAATCTCTCTAGGGTCCCTTCTGGCTCTGGATCCATGATCCTATAAGTAGAAAAGGAACAGCATGGCATGGCAAAGCAAAGCATATGCCCAACTCCTCCTCTTGCTGTTACTTTTGTCTGGGAACAATCATTTATTAAGTTCCTACTGTGTGCCAGACCCTTTACAAAGATTATCTCATTTGACCCTCACAGTCACCCTGGGAGGTAGGTGCTATTATTATCCTCATTTTATACTTAAGGAAACTGAGGAAGACGGATGATTTGCTCACAGGCCACACAACTAGGAAGCAAATAGGCTACATTTGAACTCGAGTCTTCCTGGCTCCAGGCCTGACCACTGAACCATCTTAGGTCATTAAGACCTGTCTTTCTCCTCTCTCCTTAGAGCCCTACCATCTCAAGTAAGACCATAAATCAAAGGCTAACCTGGATCACAAAATAGAGTTGCTTATAAAAGACGAATTCAAGGGATTGAAACTCTTCATTCTCATTTTCCCAAATTACTTTGTGTTTATCAATTTGGATACATATCGTTCCTAAATATCCTAGGCACAGGAACCTTATGAGTTCTGTCTTTGCATTTGCAGCTCTTAGCCTTAGTGCCTGAACATATCACATGAACTTAGAAAAGATTTTTTTCCCCCCCTGAGGTAATTGGGGTTAAGTGACTTGCCCAGGGTCACACAGCTGGGAGTGGTTAAGTATCTGAGATCACATTTGAACTCAGGTCCTCCTGACTTCAGGGCTGGTGCTCTATTCACTAACTTGCTAAAGATTTGATTAATTTAATGGGGGGGAAAGGGAACCAGAGCAAGGGTTCAAGCCACAGGAATTTAGGAGGCCTGTTGACTAAATTACTGGGGGAAAGAATGTTGGTCTGATGTAATTTTCCTCCTTATCACAATGCAAATTCCCCATACTCGGTGTACTTTGATTGATCCATCCCTGCCCATTATTTTATCGACATATTCACAGAAGATAGACAGACGTGCGACTATAGGGGGTGGGAATTCAGGAGAATTCTTACAGGTCTCTACTCTGCCCTTCCCCCTTTCATTTCCCTCCCAAGCTCAGAAACCAAAAACCATACCTGAATTAGAATTCCACTTCTACTTGAGTATCTCCAAATATTATCTTTTAAGGGGGGATAGGGAGATGTTATGGGCCAGAGCTTTGAATTTGAAACAAAGAATTCTTGCAAGGTACTAAGTCAGTGGAATTGATAGAGACAGTAATTATCTAACTTATCATGGTTCAGTATGATTGATTTACTCCTACAAGGAGATGTTATGGGCCAGAACTTGAAACAAGGTACTAAGTGGAATTGAGGAGACAATGGTTAAATCTAGTTTAGCATTGATTTAATCCTACCACAAATAATGGTTTCCTAGTGATATAATGATTGATGTATACTCAGTGTGGGGTTTATAAACTAGAGGCCTCAGCCAGGGAGATTGAGAGACATTCAAAGAGATTCAGAGGGCAGAGAAGGAGGCAGGAACTCAAGCTCTAGGAACCAAGGAGGGAGATAGGCCTCTAAGAAAGCTAACCCAGGCCCCAGGAAAGGAGACAAAGGCTTGGAAAGAGTCCAAAGGATTTAGACTTTAATCCCTGGCTGCACTTGTGGTGATTACTGAACTGAAAGGAAGGCTGCTCCCAGAGACCCCAAGGAAACCAAAATAGAGAACATTACATTTTAGAGAGAACATTACAGGGAGGGACACAAATTTTTGTATTATCTATTATTTGCCAGGCACTGTGCTAAGTGATTTATAAATATTCTCTCTTTGATCCTCACAACAACTCCAAGAGGTAGATTCTATTTTTTTTTTTTTTACACCTTATTTCTCTCAGTTGAGGAAACTGAGGCAGAGATTAGGTGATTTGTCCGGGGTCCATCTAATCTTTTGATTTTACCTTGCAATTTGTTTTTTGTTGTTGTTTCAGACATCTGAGTTCATTGGAATAATTCTATGTCTTTCCAGGCTTTTTGAAACTAGACTGCTCCTCCTTTTTTATAGAACAAATGAATTTCCATTCATTTATCATAACTTATTCAGCCATTCCTTATCTGATGGGCATCCACTCAATTTCCAATTCTTTGTCAGTACAAAAAGAGCTGCTACATTTCCCCCTCTTTTATGATCTCTTTGTGATATTGACCCAATAGAATCAAAGGTTTGACCTGGATCAAAGGATATGCACAGTTTTATAGTCCTTTGGACATAGCACTGGAATAATTATGATTCCTTTTTAACAAGGTGGGTCTTCAACTATTTGGAAAAAGGATTTTTAGGACAGTGGTAAACTGTGGAAGCTTCCACCAGGTGGCAGAAAAAATAAGGCTCTACCACTGCCTAATTAAAGACAGAGCTGGGAACAAATAAGATATACTCAGAAAAAAAAGAGGGGAGTAAGACTGTCACGATCCTCAGAGCTGGTGATAAGTTTAGATAGAATAGACAGTCACCAGAGAAGATAGGAAGAACTATTTCCTTCTTGTAAGATGTTCTACAGTGATTCCCCACATTTCATTGTTAGGATTTTTTTTTTTTAATTAAAAACTTTTACTCAAGTTTTCTTTTAATTAGTGCAAATATTCTTAAGAACATTTACATACGTAGTCACCAAAATTTTAGTGGAATGGGTAGTTTCTTCAAGAGAAATAAGGCAGTAAGCAGGGATTAAGGCTGAAAAGACTCTGGTTTGGGGAAAAAGAGGAATGGTGAGGATTAGGAGTCTCTGAAGATCCATTTACCTAGAAATGACCTGATGACCTTGAACCCAAAGCACCAAAAAGTTGGCAGTTTCCTGACCTTGAGAAATAAAAATGGGGAATCCCAGAGGCCAAACCCTAAACATAAAGTCAGGTACTTGAAATTGGAACTTGGCTTGATATCACTACATCTTTCATGAGCTCTTGTGAAAGAGGGAGATTAAAGGGAGGAAAAGTAGACAGCATAATAACTCTGTGGTTTGAGTCAGGAAAATAATTACGCAAAAACTGACCGAAGGTGAGGTGGAGAGGGGGACAGCCTCAGATTCTGACTCTCTCTGAGTCATGCCTCAGAGAGGAAAACCATAAGAAAAGGGAAGTAGCAGAAATCACTTCTACTTGTAGCTGCCTGCATCTATGAGTTGACAGAAGGATGAACTCCCAACTACGAAGTCTAAAGTCCTCTTGAAAGGGTAAGGTCCAAGAATGTCAGGGGTGGGCTTGCATAGGAATCCAGGATGGAATTACAGGGTGAGCACCTAGGTCAATCCCCTGCCACTGACTATAGGAAAGAGATGACACATTCCACTTTTTCTTAAAAATCCCTAAAGATGAATAGAATTGGGTGTCATAGAAAGATTCAGAATTTGCTAGTTGCTGTTTTTCATGCTCTTGCTTTCTCAATTCTTTCCTTCAAAGCCTCTTCTTTTAGAAATTCTTTCTTTTAAAGTCCTGTTGGTTTCTGATTCTTATGATCATTATATTGTGGCAATAGTAATAAAAGTACTTTCTAGTCAATTGCTAGAACATTTCCCCCAATTCTGCTTTTTGAACTCAGTGCTGCATCTCAAGACTGGGTTCAAAGCTTGTTGAAATTAAAAGCTTTGACCTTTTATATAACAAGGAAAATATTGTTATGCCATTCAACGATGTTCAGAAAGCTGGTATTCACAGATTCTATCCACTGTTTCTTCCTACTTGTTTCTTTCAGTTTAGTATTTATAGAAAGGAGTACCAAGGGTGGAATTCTCAGAGATTTTTTATGTTGTCATGTTAATTATTAATACCTAAGATGGGAATGGTGAGGGTACCTTCTCAGGTCTACAACAATGTCTACAATAAGTCCAATATATTTTCTTCCTTCTATCTTACTCATATATATATATATATAATTTTTTTTTTTTTTTTCTGAGCCAATTGGGGTTAAGTGATAGTTAGAAAGTGTTGTGTCTGGGGTCAGATTTGAACTTAAATCCTCCAGACTTCAGGGCTGGTGCTCTATCCACTGTGCAACCTAGCTGCCCCTTTACTCATATTTTTAACCAGAACTCTCCTGTCCTTTTCCCTCTCTTTCATGACAACTTTGCTTAACCTTGATAAGTTCTGAGGATTCTTATCTCAACTTCCATCCAGAGGAAGGTTAGCTATATCTTCCTTTTTGAGTTCTAGGGGCATCTCTGCGGGAGTTGGGGTATCTTTATTGTTAAAGGTTCAAGCCTTTATTCTAATCTATTCTCCCCAATATCAATCACCAGTGATTAGTACCCCAGTATCATTTAGCCCATTGACATCAATTGGATTTTACATGGGAGTATTTGCTGAGAAAATATAGCAATATAGCAATAGCAAAAGTAAAAATACTTCCCTTCCTGATACCTGAAGACACACTCTATACTACTTAGGTCCCTAGGAAGAGTAGGCTCAATCTTAAAGCAGTTTTTACTAAGCATTTGCCCCACCAGATTCACTTTTAAATTTGTCATAGTTAATCAACAGAGGTACTCTCTAGTTTGTAGTGTCTAGTATCTTATATTTAGGGATCCACCCAGTGTTGAGCTATGCCAAAACACAGACTTGGCTGGTCCCAAAATTTTTTTAAAGCTCATGTTGGTGCCAGAGCCAATGGAGCCATGGAGCTGTTTCCAATAATCCTTTATCTAAAATAATAAATTCAAAGAGAAAATAGAGACTTTGATGAGTTGTCAACTTTTATCTTTCCTAATTACTTAGTTTGCTCCCAGCCAATTTGATATGCAAGACATAAATTCTCATTCACTTATAAATAGCACACTTTGTATAGAATATGCTTAGAGTAGCTTGCCTGCCAATGTTACAGGAGGGACTTAGACAAATAATATTATTATTTCAAAGGACAATTCTAGACTTGATGAATTTTCATGGGGGAGTGTAATCTTTTTTATAGTGTTGATAGTTTTGATAGTGTTGCTATAGTCTATGTTACTATTTTATTTAAAATGTTTTCATAATAACAAGAAGAGATAACATTTATATTATACCTACTAAGTGATAACCATTTTTACAAAGACTATTTCATTCAATCTTACATCACTGCCCTGGGAAGTAGATGCTATGATTATCACCATTTTACAGATGAGGAACCTGAGGCAACAAAGGTTAAGTGACTTGCTCAGAGTCACACAGCTAGCAAGTATCTGAGGTCATGTTTGAACTCAGGTCTTTCTGATTCCAGGCCTAGCCTTCTATCTACTGCACTGTCTCTCTATCCCATTGATATTCATTAGGAATATTGTTCAGTAGTTTTCTTTCTCTGACTTGTCTCTTTCTAGTTTAGGTATCATGAACATATTTGTGTCATAAAAGAAATTTGGTAGGATTCTTTCTTGTAATTTTTGTAAAATTGGAATTCATTGTTTGAATTTTTGACAGATTTGCAATTGTAAATCCATCTTGTCCTTTTA
Source organism: Sminthopsis crassicaudata (assembly GCF_048593235.1). Taxonomy (NCBI): domain Eukaryota; kingdom Metazoa; phylum Chordata; class Mammalia; order Dasyuromorphia; family Dasyuridae; genus Sminthopsis; species Sminthopsis crassicaudata. The sequence goes on along the minus strand of NC_133618.1, from coordinate 500,437,733 downwards.
TTTTAAATTTTGGAGTTCATTCATGCCTTTTTCACATCCTCCTTCCGTGGTGTTATTTAAATTCCTGATTATCATATTAATATGAGAATATTGTATTTTTGTAGATGTTCATCCATTTCACTTACAATTTCAATTTTTCTAATTTTATTTATTCTTCATTTGTTGTGATTATTCTTTTTTCATTCCTGATATTAGCAATTTAGTTTTCATCTCCCGCTTAATGAGACTAATGGCTTATCTAATTTACTTATTTAAAAAAATCTTTTGATTTTATTTATCAATTCAGTGGCTTTATTTTGCTTTTGTTAATCTCTTCTTTGATAGAATTTCTATTTTGATATTTAGTTTTAAGTTACTGATTTTTTAGGAGTTTTTAGTTCTATGCTCAAATTAATTATCTTTTTTTTCCTTTTTTTGTAAATGGAAATGTTTAGAAATATAAAATTTTGTCTAAGAATTTCTTTGGTTGCTTTCCAATTATTTTTGTATATTGTCTCATTGTTGTAGTTTTCTTTGATGATATCCTCTATTGTTTCTTAATTTGTTCTTTAACTCCCATTTCTTTCTTTTTTTTTTTTTTAATTATAGCTTTTTATTTACAAGATATATGCATGGGTAATTTTTCAGCATTGACAATTGCAAAACCTTTTTTATTTTATTTTATTTTATTTTTTGAGACTGGGGTTAAGTGACTTGCTCAGGGTCACACAGCTAGGAAGAGTTAAGTGTCTGAGACCAGATTTGAACTCTGGTCCTCCTGAATTCAAGGCTGGTGCTCTATCCACTGCGCCACCTAGCTGCCCCAATTACAAAACCTTTTGTTCCAATTTTTCCCGTCTTTCCCCCCCCCCCCTTCTCTCCTCTAGATGGCAGGTTGACCAATACATGTTAAATATGTTTAAAAAGTATATGCTAAATACAATATATGAATACATATCCATACAGTTATTTTGCTGTACAAAAAGAATCAGACTTTAAAATAGCGTACAATTAACCTTTGAGGGAAATAAAAAAAAAATACTGGCAGACAAAAATAGAGGGGTTGGGAATTCTATATAGTGGTTCATACTCGTTTCCTAGAGTTCTTTCACTGGATGTAGCTGGTTCAATTCATTACTGTTCTATTGGAACTGATTTGGTACATCTCATTGTTGAAGAGAGCCACATCCATCAGAATTGATCATCATATAGTATTGTTGTTGAAGTATATAATGATCTCCTGGTCCTGCTCATTTCACTCAGCATCAGTTCATGTAAGTGTCTTCAGGCTTTTCTGAAATCATCCTGTTGGTCATTTCTTACAGGACAATAATATTCCATAACATTCATATACCACAATTTATTCAGCCATTCTCCAATTGAGGGGCATCCACTCAGTTTCCAGTTTCTGGCCACTACTAAGAGGGCTGCCACAAACATTCTTGCACATGTGGGTCCCTTTCCCTTCTTTAAGATCTCTTTGGGATATAAGTCCAGTAGTAACACTGCTGCATCAAAGGGTATGCACAGTTTGATAACATTTTGAGCATAGTTCCAAATCTCTCTCCAGAATGGCTGGATGTATTTACAATTCTACCAATAATGTATCATTAACTCCCATTTCTTTAGATTTATTTGCTTGTTTATTTTATTGAGACTGGGTTTTCCCATCTTGATTAGGCAAAAAATACAATGACTATTCATAATCTCAGTCTAGATCCTGATCATCTTGGAAGCTTTAATCTACTTTGTTTTTCTAGTCCAGATATGTTCACTTCTCTTTGGATAGTCTGATGGCCCTTTGTTTCTGAAGGAAGGAAATAATCATTTATTATATACCTATTATGTGACAACCTCTGTGCTAAGTGCTTTACAAATATTATCTCACCATTTAGATGCCAGACCCAATGTATAGAGACTCAGTAGGGCTTAGTTCTACTCCAACTTTGAACTCAGTAGTTCTACCAATTTCAAATTCCTCAGCAGCAGGAACTATAGGCATATACTCCTATGCCTGGCTAAGATATTTAATCCCCAGTGAATTTTTCTTTCTTCAGGATCCTAGTATAATTTTTGTTATATTGCAGTCAGTGAAGAATATATTTAATATGTCTGCTTTCCTTTATTTATTTGAAAGATTTGTGTGCACTAGGATATGGAAAATCTTTGAAAAGTTCCCATGCAAAGCTGAGAAACCTATATATTCTTTTCTGTTATAATTCAATTAGCACTGGAAATCTATTATATCTATCTTTTCTAACATTCTATTCTGGGCATTTAAAAATATTTAAATGCTAAGCCATTTGGTATGTATTTGTGTGTGTGTGTGTGTATGTGTGTGTATGTGTATATATATAAATATTTATATAAATTATTGATATTAATTCATTCTCTAGAAAGTGTTATCTGATATCATGGTTACTACCCATGATTCTTTTCATTAAGCTGAAGCATGATAGAATTTGCTCTAACCCCTTATTTTAACTCTATATGAATCTTTCTGTTTCAAGGGTGTTTTGTGTAAACAATTTTGTCTGAAAGCTAATCCATACTGTTAGCCTTCTCCATTTTAGGAAGTTCATCCCATTTGTGTTCACCATTGATTATTAATTGTGTCTTTATCTTTCCCTTCTCTTTGTTTGAGCCTGTTTTATCCAATCTACTTCCATTCACTTTTCTTCTTTTTTTCCTCCCAATCTCTGCTCTGTGCACTCTGCTCTGTGGGTTTTTTTCTCTGATTCTTCCTTTCAAACTCCATCCTTCATGTATGAACTTTGTTTTCCTTATGTCCTCTTCTAAATCTACCCTCTTTAGTCCCTCTCTTCCCTCTTTCTACCTGATTTCCTTTTTGAGTTGAATGAATTCCTATACCAATCTTTGTGTGTATGTGTGTGTGTGTAAATTCATATAAACATACAAATACCTAGATATGTATGTATTCAACCTTCTTTTGTTCAGTTAAGATGAAAATAAGTTGTGAAAATAAGCCTGTTTCCTCTCCTTTCTCTGTTATTCATATGGCCTTTTTTCATATCCTAATTATTTTAGACCCTCTCTTTTTCTTCTTTAGTATATTCCTTTTTTTTTTTTTTTTTTACTTTTTTCTAAGGTCATCAAAGCATGGCAAAACTCTTTCCAAGTGTTCTTATTTACTCCCTCTGAGATCCCTGAATATGTTAGATATCTGAGGGAAATTTTGTTTCTTAAGCCCCTAATAAAATATAAACACTTTAGCTTTCTGAATATCACAATATAGGCTGTCCTCTCCTTTATTATATAGACGTCAGGTCTTATTTAATCCTAGCTATGACTCCTGGTTATTTGATCTCTTTTTTGCCTCTTTCAGTCTTTTTCTTAGACCTTCCCAAATTTTTTATTTCAATTATTACAGTCCTGAAAATTTTCATTAGGGAAGGTGATGAATACATTTTTTTTTTCTATTTTCACTGTGCTTTCTTGTTTTAATAGATCCGAATTTTCAATTATTATCGTTCAAAATATAATATTTGTGCTTTTTAGTTCTCAAGGTTTTCAGACGAGTCTGATGATTCTTGGGCTATATTTCCTTGATCTGTTTTCCCAGATCATTTTTAGTAGGAGATTCCTTTCATTTTCTGGTATTTTTTTTTTCTTTCAGATTTTCATTTTGTTCTAAAATAAATTGTTCATTCTACTTTCACTTCTTTCCAATAGAGCTCTCATCCCTTTTCTATTCTTTCCTTGAGAGCTTTCATTTCAATTACATGATCACTTTTAAATTCTTGCTTCATTTCTTCTGGAAATCTCAGTAGATTATGTGACAAAATTTAATCTAAAGTTTTGCTTTGAGATGTTATAGAATTTTTCTCATCTTCTGGGCATGTATCTTTAACATTCCTTGTATATATTTATTGTTGGTATTTTCTTATGTACTTATTTTTCCAGTCTTATTTCCTGAATTAGATTTTGTATGGTTCCATTGGCAGCTGTGTACTTCTAAAAGGAACTGAAGGCTTCTTTAGTGCCGATTCTTATTATCTGAGTAAAGAATCTATATTCTTAAAGAGCCCTCAGAAGTAGGGGGCAGCTAGGTGGTCAAGTGGATAGAGCACCAGTCCTGCAGTGCGGAGGATCTGAGTTCAAATGTGACCTCAGACACTTAACACTTCCTGTGTGACCCTGGGCAAGTCACTTAATAATTGCCTCAGGAAAAAAAAAAGAACCTCAGAAGCAGCTGGCCAATTCAAGTGATAAATGTGAGGTGATATGGCCTACATCAGGGCAGATTGACATTCCCCAGCCCCAACCAAGCCCGGAGAGGCATTAAACATTAATTAAGCAGCTACTATGTGCTATATTGTGGTAAGCCCTGGGGATACAAATACAAAACAAAACAAAAAAGTTTTACAATCTAGTCCTACCCTTTTGAGTCAGAATAACTCAGCTGCATATTCTAGGCAGACCCTGGTCTGAGCTCCCATCTCCCTCCCTTGCTTAGTAGCTATAGTACCTAGTTTCTTTGGTTGTCCTAAGTCCCTGTGTTAAAAGGCTTCCAAGAGCTGAAAACCTCCCGCTGGGGGAGGGGGCAGCTTATATGGCTCCAGTCTTACAAAACACATGGATTTCTTTATCATTTCCTAATAAATATTCCTAAGTTAAAAAAATATATTTTTTTAGATTCTTGCTAGAGTGATTGTGAGAGAGCTGAACCTGATCTGTTTTTACTCTTCGCTATCTTGAAAAAAATTTTTTGATTAAGTAGCCGTCTCCTTAAAATTGTTAATCTTCAACCAAACCCTGTTAAAATAATTGTGTTCTTTAAATGCAAACATGTTACCAAGAAAGTAATCCATTAGTATCCATTAACACATTAGAGAGAAGTAGTTTATGAGTAGAGATCGGGACTTTATAAGAAGGATACCTACACAGGGAAGTTTTATTGGAATGGGGTCAGGAGAAGTCAAGAGCACAGATCCTATTAATGAGGGAAAGGAAAGGGGGAACCCCATTTGTCGGTGCATAGATCCCATGAGGCGCAGTGTCCCCTGTAAAATGAATTTACAGGCCCGAAAACCTAGATTGATAAATAAAAGGTTTATTGTAGGAATTTGGAAGTAAAGCTCAGTTGGAAGGCGCCAGGGCCAAAGGTGGCCGCTGGGCGGGCAGGGACCCTTACATGGCCGGAAGGATACCATGTGTTGGCAGGGAGGGTTCCTGCAAAGAGGAGTTCCAGCTTGTTTCTTTTATACCCAAAAGATGATGGGCAGTACCCAGTTCTTGCAGGCTTTTCAGTTAGCCCAGATCATGTGGGGGAAGCTGAGCTGAGAGTGGGGGGTCTGGGCCCAATATTCAAAGAGTGCCTTTGACCAGGATTTATGAATCAAGGTCAGTCATGGGTTGGGCAATTAGGAATCTTAAAGGGATCCCAACCCTCATCAGTTCCCCCCTTAAACAGTTGAGACTTAAATTCATTTAAGAAAAGAAAATAGGGAACAGTGTCCTTCATTTAAGGAAAGGTTGAAGATTTTCTCCAAAGATCTTCAGAGTATCGGGGTCCTCTTATCTTGTTCCCCCCTCAAATCATCGCCTCCAGATGCATGTGGGAAAAGGGGCATCGATCTCCTCTTTAACTGCTTCGAGCTGACAAGGGTCGTAGAGATTTGGGGTTTCATGCCAGGAGGTGAGGCGTGAGATGTAGGGAATGGCAGCAGGGCATCGAGGAGGTGTCCCAGTCAGTTGTCCCCAGTCAATGTTCTCCAGGCTGAAAGGCCAGCTGAGAATCCAAAGTGTGAAGCCTAGAGAAAACGGATCTCAGGAACAGATTAAAAGTGGGGTGTCATCCAGGGTGGAGATGGTGACATTCAGGAGAATGGGACCTTTAGCAAGAAATGCATCAGGTCCCTTCTGTGGGCTGCTTGTCTGATAACCCATCTAATTATCAAGAGAAACAGGAGAAAATGCTGAGAAAAGATTATTTGTAGCCTAGCTCTTTCATCTTTAATTTCCAGGAGAGCTAATTTCTCCTGGGGTTGGGATTAGCTGGTATGGACCAGAAGCCAGGGGAGGCAAGAGGCCTTGATATCTAGTAGATTTAATGAACCACTGCTCTTTTGTAAGGCAGGGTCCAGGGATGGGCATATCCCCAGTTGTAAGAGCTGCAGATCAAGATAAGAATGCAGTTTAAGCTTAAGAACTGTGCTGTTCTTGAAGAGAGCTAGTTATTCAATAAGCAAAGATCCTGAATCTTTTCCTTCCTAGTTTCCCCACTCTTTATGGAGGAGGGGTGAAAAGTATCAGCATAGCCTACCCAGCTTACTGGCCCCTGAGGTGTTCGGGCTATCCTGAGATAAAAGGGAAACAGGGCCAGACCTCAAATTCCTACCAGGGAGCAGGACGCTGGGGGGCCAGTTCAACCCTTGTGGTGTTCTATGGTGGTGAGAAGGCAGTTCCTCCTGCTCAAATTCAGGGCAGAGACTGGGGTCTTCTAAGGCTTAAGTCTAGAAGAGATTTGCATTTAAAAGAGCATCTCTGCTTCTTTCTGAGAGTCTGGAGGCAGGAGTTGCCTTGAGAAGAGAACTGAGAGTCTCAGGTTAACGAGATAAAGGAAATCAACAGGTGTTAGAAATCAGTTTGGGTCTTACAGATCTCTATTAGTTGTCCAGTAGCAGACAGATGACCAGGTTAAATGCTTATTTGCCCAAGAATTTAGGATACAATGATTACATATAATCAGGCTAAAAATAGCAAGGTATGACAATTGAATCGCATTAACAGTTTCTATTGACTATTACTCTGATCTTAAAACCAGTTACATGAAGGAAAAATGTAAGAACAAATATTTATCATAACCTTATGTTGATAACAATAAGGAATTTGTCCCCATAGGTTCATATCCAAGTAGATGATATTCATACAAATCTGTTTTTAAAATACCCAATGCAAATACAATCATATACAGAATATCTAATTCTACATAAGAAAATTCAAGAAGTTAGCAGTTAAACTTTTAGAAATAAATCCATAAAGTATGAATAACATCCACAGAAACCCAGGCTAAGTTTGGTTATTGCTCTTTTCCCAACCTTTTCGATTCAAAGGGGCTAACAGCAGAGAAGCCCTGTTAAAGTGGGTGGAGAGAGATTAGTTAATCTGTTAGTAACCAGACCCCAACTCCATAGCCTTCATTCCCTTTAGGCGTCCCTAAGGGAGAGATTAGTGGACAGGTAAAAAGCTTTTTCAATTTTTTGCAGCCTCTCTGCTGCAAAAAGAAAAAAAAACTTTTACCTTTTCCATTTCGCCAGAGCTTGTGCCATGACGTCTCAATGACCAATGCTTGGCTTGAGCGTAGAGTTCCAGACAGTGTCAATCAAGTCCCGGGAAATTGAGCTGTCCCACCTCGCTGTGGGTGGTGTTGTTATCTCATGAACAGTAAACCAGCAAGAGCAATATTGGAAGACATTCCCATAGCTTGGGATGGGAGAGGCATTCTGCTATTCTGAAACATAAGAACTTATCAAGTATTCTGATAAAGAGACCGGGGGAGGTTTTGCAGGACTAAGAGGCAGGGAAACTGAGTCAAGATAATTAGGGAAACAGAGTTAGGACAATAATAAACAAACCAGACTAAAACTAGAAAATGCAAGGACTTGTGGTACTGACCAGTTTCTCCCTGATATCCCCAGAATTATTAGCATAGGACAGCACTCCTCATTCAGAGAGACACACGCCTCCCTGTTTGAATCTCTGCAGTTGGGGGGCATCTCAGCCTGAGATGGACAGTCTTTAGGTCTGTGGTCATTTGTGCATTTAACTCAGCCTCTGCTGTGTAGCAGTGCTCAAGGCAGTCCTGCTGCCCTGAGAAGGCATCCCAAGTCTGTCAGGGGCTCCGAGAGAGAAAGAGACAAAAAATGGAGTTTGAGAGCTTCATTCTCTCTCTCTCTAGGGAGGAGGGATTTCTGAGTAAATTATGCAATTAGACCAAGACAGGCCACCCCAACCATTACAGTTCTGATCTCGAAATGCTGAAATAATAATTAAGGAACTGGGGTAACAGGAGTGGAGAAACAGATCAGAGAGACTGCCAGTCCTAGGACAGGTGTCTGATTTCTGATTGCTTTTAAAGAATAATCCCAAAGACTGAATAAGGGATTTCAAAGTTAAAACATAAGCCAGCCAATCATAGTCTAGTAAATTTTAAGCAAAGAGTAAAATAGTTTCCAATTCGGCCTGAACTGAAATAAGACTACAGAGCAATAGTTAAAAGTTTTTCTCATATCATATGAACAATAGTCAAACAGTTTTATGCAAGTCCCCCAGTTTTGAGTCCTCGAAGGTGGGTGGAGAAATCCCACGTGACCCCTCCCTACTCCGTTAGAAGAGGTAGAGGGAGGGAAAGGCAGCTAGCATTTGCCTCAGGCTACATGCAAGATAGCTAGGTAATGCAGAGAATAGTGAGTGGAGGACAAAAACCCCACCCCCACCCTTCTTTTAGTGATTAGGGTGTGGGGGCATTTGGGGCATTTAGAAGGTCAGACCCTAATTGGAGATAAGCGACTCCCGGAGCAAGTTGGGCTTAGGGAGATTAGAGAGAGATTGGAACTCTACATATAGAATTCAGGTGTTAATGTAGCCATTCTCTAAAGGGAAGCTTGAGGGAGAATCTATTCTTAATTTTATATCCCTGACTTCCTGGACTGAAGCCAGAGAAGTTCAGTCAAGAAAGAGACAGTTTAAGGAAACTGAGGCAGTAGAAAAAGAACTGTTGCACACCAGAACAGAGAAAGATTCTAGCCAGAAGCCAAATTGAAAGTAGTTGAAGAGTATTTAAATAGTTTCAATCATTTTAATTCACCCCTGTCTGCCTGCAGTCAGGATGGGGGAAAAAAGGAGAAAAAGAAACTATTTCACTCTCTTAACAATTAATTTGCCTGGATTCAGAATTTTGTTCCCCAGCCCAAATTACAAAGATGTCCTTTCTGAAGCTCTAGGCTGGCCAGGACCAGAACTTCAAAAGGGCATCTTTTAATTGTCAGTATATGAGGGGGCCTAGGGGGCATCCAATCGAGAGAAATAGAGTGCGCTAGGAGCTAAAAGTCCTGGACCAAGAGAAAAGTCAGGGGCTCCCACCTGCAAGGTTACTGAGACAGAGAAAGTCTTGAACAGCTAGTTTAAATTCTGTCTAGGCTTTAGGAAGCAGGTAAGTATGCCCTGAGGCTTAGAAAGAAAATGGGCAGTTTTAAAATCCAGCCTAGAGAGCATGGTCAGGAAACCGAGTCCCATTTTAAAAGGTATGGGACAAGCTAGTTCTCTGAGAGGGCTGGAAGTCTTGGTTCCTTTAAGAACCAGGTAAAAGCTACGAGAGGGGCGTTTCTAGAGATCTTGAAAAGAGTCCCCAAATCTCCCCACTGTACCCCGAGAAGGGGACAGGATGGGAGCATTTAAATGGCAGGTTAAGTCACATGGGAGAGGTTGGAAAAGAGAGGATGGGGGAAGGGGGAGATGTTATCTTATCCAGTGCTTCTCAGGTGGCGAAGGTGAAGGCTCACACAGTTGGGTAGAGACATCTCCAAGTTCGCCGGGTCAGGACGAAAATTGGTTCTGAGAGACCTGAAAAGGTTAAGGTTAGTTTTCGGGGTAACAATTTTCGGGGTCCCCTGAGGGCCACCAACTAATGAGGGAAAGGAAAGGGGGAACCCCATTTGTCGGCGCATAGATCCCATGAGGCGCAGTGTCCCCTGTAAAATGAATTTACAGGCCCGAAAACCTAGATTGATAAATAAAAGGTTTATTGTAGGAATTTGGAAGTAAAGCTCAGTTAGAAAGATGCCAGGGCCAAAGGTGGCCGCAGGACGGGCAGGGACCCTTACATGGCCGGAAGGATACCATGTGTGGGCTGGGAGGGCTCCTGCAATGAGGGCGTTCTGGCTCACCTCTTTTATACGTAGAAGATGATGGGCGGTACCCCCAAGTTCTGGGCGAGCTTTTCAGGTAGCCCAGATCTGGTGAGGGCTGGGGAAGCTGAGCTGATAGTGGGGGCTGGGCCCGGATATTCAAAGGGTGCTTTTGACCAGGAATGTGAATCAAGGTCAGTCATGGGTTGGGCAATTAGGAATCTTAAAGGGATCCCAACCCTCATTACTATTCCCAGAGGAATGGTTCGGATAGAGAACTGAGGTGGGGAGGGATTGGAGAGTGATATCTTGAATTTTTTATTATACCACTACTACTACTACTAATTATAGTTAAGATGTATGTAGAGTGCTTTAAGTTATATTATGTGTGTAAGATGTATTGTGTATACACACACATGGTCTGTTCACAATGCCTTACATATGTACATGTATATGTTTATATATACACATATGTTACATGAATGGGTATAGAAAACTTCATTTGATCCTAATAGCAATCTTTTGAAACGATACTAGAGTCATTCTCATTTAAAGCATGAGAAAACCGTACATTTAACTGATTTCCCCAATGTCACTAGCTTGCAAATAGCAAAAGTGGGATCTGAATTACAGTCTTCCTGCCTCTTTAACCCCGAACAGCTACCTGTTCTTGAAAACTACTTCACAAACAACCTGGGACATGAAAGCCAGAGAATAAGCAGTAATGATGACTAACATTTCTATAGTGCTTACTATGTGCCAGGCTCTGTGCTAAGAATTTTGCAATTATTACTTCATTTAATTCTTACAACAACCCTGGTTGCTGTTATCACCTCCATATTATAGATGAGGAAACTGAGGCAGACAGAAAGATTAAGTGACTGACAAAACTACTGTTTAAAGTTGGATTTGAACTCAGATCTTCCTATCTCCAGGAAGTAGAGGATAAATATCTATTTCAGCCTCCTATGGCCATAAAAGTTTTTGTTTTAGATAGTTACAAAAATGTCATTCCTAAAATACTGTGCTTTCATGACTAGAAGTTTTTGTTCCTTGAGATCACAATACCACAGACTTCAGGAGAAAAGGGATGGATCTTCTTGATTCCTATGATATTGTTTTGTTTTCTTCCCAAACGGGAAGGATTTGACGTATTCCACCCATTTGGGAAAACTGGTCAGGCTGATTTGGGGAGCTCCATCTGAGTACTTCTCTAGGAATGTGACATCAATTCTCTCAGGGCCTTTTGAGGAAATAGATTCCTGATGTGTTACAAAGGTCTGATGGCCTCTCAGCCCACAAAGAGATGCCTGTGTGCAAATAAAACCTTGGAGGGTCTGGGTAAGAAGTGGAGGGAGGCCAGGCAGAGATCCTGTCTCCAGCCTCCTCCTCCCCACTTCCAAACCAGGAACTGCTCTCTAGACCCAGCCATTTTTTGGCAAAGTCAAGTCTCCTGGAAATTATTGGACAAAGGCTCATGCTGAAACTAACTTCTCGTCCTCCACCCATCCAGCTGGGCCCTGTTCTAGGGGCTGGGCCAACAAATTTTCCTCTTCTGAATGTGATTCCGAGTAATTCCCTCATTTACAAAATAGAAATGGTAACCCCTTCCTGGCCATCTTTACAAGGCCAGTAAATATGAAGCTCAGAGGGGCCTCGGAACTGCGAAGTTCCTGGTAATTCGGAACCATTAGTAATAACAGTGAAAATTTGGGGAGAAGAGTCTCAGAGGCAACAGATGGGGTCTTGACAAAGGCCTGAGACTGGACAATTTGGAGCAACAGCTGTCCCTGGTTCCGCCCTGGTTACAAATGCCAGTTCCTGCCCCCAACAAGCTTACATTCTTTGGGAGACAACCTCCACCCCTGGTTATTCCTCGATTTCCTTGGGGCTCCACTTTCTAATTTAGGTTTCATTTCTCTAAAGAATGCCATTCATTTCTCCCGGACGTCTCCCGGTCACGGGCCTCCCGATTCTCACACAGGAGGGGTCTTAAAAATGACGTGGCCGAAGCACCACTTGCCCAGTCTTTTCCGCTGGACCAGAAAGCCTATTTATAAATCAATGCGCTGGGGTCCCTGTGGCTCACTAAGAGTTCCTCTTTTCTGCTTCGGTGCCCGTCGTGCTCATCACAGTGCAGGAGCTTCCAGGGGCGCCTGGTTCTGCGGGGACAGCGGCGTTCCTGCGGGACATGGGGCCAGCCGGATGGGCCTCTTTCCCGATGCTCCATCGCCTGCGGGACCCTGGAAAGGGCGCCTGAGGGTCAGAGGGGTCACAACGCCCGGAAACACGGGCCATGTCCGGGGGTAATCAGTCCCGCCTCGCCTCGCCCGGTCTCAAACCAGGAGAACAGCAAGCCGGGCTGGGAGTTCTGGCCCTTCTACGTTCGGACCCGTTCCCGGGAGAGCTTCCCCAGCGGACTCGGAAGCGTGGCCCGTGTAAGGCCGAGAGGGGCCAAGAACGCCCGACGTGGAATTCAGTATTTCCATATTTCTTATATTTCTATATCTCCAGATTCCTGCCCCGCCCCCGCCCCGGAATAACTCGTGATTTCAGAGGCGCGCGGGGCTCTCATGGCTGATGGCGCCCCCTCCCCGCCCAACTTCCCGTGTCCGAGCGCTGCCGGGGCCGCGGGGTTCCGATCCCGGGCCAGAGGCAGGGCTGCAGCCCAAGCTCTCGCCGAAGGCGGCTCGGCACCTTCCATTTGTGGCACGTTTGCGTTAGTCTTGGGAGCCACCTATGCTTGCGGACAGCGAAGGGTGAAAGGTGACATTCTCCAAGAGGCCGAGAGCTGGACGCGGGGGCTCCCCAGACCCCGGGCCCAGAGATACCGGCCCGCGCCCCGGAGGGCGGGAAAGGCGCCCCCTCGTTTTCCCGCCTCCAGAGCCCCGCCTCGGAACACACCGGCCAATCACAAGGCTGCATGGGGTTTCCTGCGGTCCGCAGCAGGGGCCAGAGCTATATTAGGAGAAAAGGGCGTCCCCTGGTGGCTCACCTGGGCGAGGCGCTGCAGAAAGCGGTTCTAGTCTAGGAGTCGTGGCTCCGAGGTGCAGGGGTCAGGGAGACCGAATACCGCCCTTTGGGGTATTTCCCCCAGTAGAATAGGGGAGTCTGGAGGGCTTGGTTGCCCGCGGGCCTTCCGGTGCCTCCTCAGTCCAAAGCAGGGAAGTGAAGGCCAGGATGCTTGTCCCAGCCCCCGAGGGTAACGGCACGCGTTTGTATCTGCCGTGTTATAAATATGCACATGTGTACGGACTTTGTGTGTGCTTATATATAATGTGTGTGTGTATAGATATAGATAGAGGGTGTGTGTCTCTGTGCATGTGTATGTGACAGCTGCATGGGTCAGTGCCGGCCCCAAGTCAGTTAAGCTTCATCTCCCAGAGTTCAAATCCAGCCCAAGACACTTAGACTGGCACCTGGGCGAGTCACTTCACCCTCTTTGCCTCATTTACTCAGTAAATAAGTAAAATGATCTGGAAAAGGGACTGCCAGAAAAATCCCTAATGGGGTCTCAGAAGAGCGGGATGCCACCGAAAAAAGAACGACACAAATCTAACCATATATGTGGTGTAGACAACAACACAAATATAAACATGAATGTGGTGTAGGCAACACAAATATTAGTGTGTATGTGGTATAGACAACACTAATATTAATGTATATATGGTGTAGACAACACTAATGTTAATGTGTATGTGGTGTAGACAACACAAATATTAATGTGTATGTGGTGTAGACAACACAAATATTAATGTGTATGTGGTGTAGACAATTCAAATATTAATGTGTATGTGGTGTAGACAATACAAATATTAATGTGTATGTGGTGTAGACAATAACACAAATATAAACATGAATATGACATACCTATGTGTAGATATGTGATACATAGATATTCTATATCTGTGCTTCAGTGGCAAGTTCCAGAATTCTTTGGCAGCATCTCATTTCCTAAAATGTAAAATGAAGAGGTTGGATACAATGAGTCTGTAGGGATTGAGATTTATACACACACACACACACACACATACACACACACACACACACACACACACACACACACACAGAGTGAAATAGAGATGAATTTAAATCCAGGTCTTTTGACTAAATCCAACTTACTTTCCACCATATTAAGCTGGTCTGAAGGCCTTAGTGGGGTAATTGTTTTAAACTATTAGAAAAATAGTTTAAAACTGGACAAGTGAGCAATCCACTAACCCAGAAAGACAATGAATTTTAGAGTTCTCCTTCCCTACCTTCTTTCCCCCTTCCCAAAGTGGAATAAAGAGGAATAAATAAATATTTATTTATTTTGGAATAAATATTTACTGAGTACCTGATGTGCCCTTTCAAATCATTCATGGAATCCTAGATCTAGGATTGGAGAAACCTTAGAGGTTACCAATTCTATTTTATTTTCTTTTTAAATTTATTATAGCTTTTTATTTACCAAATTTATGCATGGGTAATTTTTCAGCATCGACAATTACCAAACTCTTTGCTCCAACTTTTCCCCTCTTTCCCCCCATCCCCTCCCCCAAATGGCAGATTGACCAATACATGTTAAATATGTTAAATTATAAGTTAAATACAATATTTGTATACATGTCCATACATTTATTTTGCTGTACAAAAAGAATTGGACTTTGAAATAGTGAACAATTAGCCTGTGAAGAAAACCAAAAATGTAGGCGGACAAAAATAGAGGGATTGGGAACTAACTTTATGTAGCTGGTTCAGTTCATTACTGCTCTAACCAATTCTATTTTCCCTGTGATTCTGGGAAATCATTTAACCTTCTGTAAAATGAGAGGGTTGGGCAAAGATCACCAATATCCTCCCACTTTCATTCTGTGATTCTAAAATTTAGGGTCTGGATCACTTCATCCAACCCCCTTATCTTACAGGTGAGGAAATGAGATTCACAGAGAATGTTGAAACTTGCCTTTGATTTATCTTGGCAAAGCCAGCCAGAGAGAGAACCTTGTCCTTGCCCTCAAGGAGTTCAGAGTTTAGTACAGGAAACTGAACAAGATGGGACAGTGAGCCTTAGCCCCCACCCCTACCTCCCCCACCCTGCCCCCTTTTGCTACAGTCTTTTCTACCTAATGGTTGGGTCACCCTTACTTCCTCAAATGATTTTCTGTTAAAGCCGTACCTTGAGGGAGGGAAAGGAGGCATTTTAGGAAACTCCCCGGCATCCGTCAGTAAGGACTCAGGAGCCAATAGGAAATACTCTGCCAAGCCGTGGCCCATGAGGGTGCCCAAAAGGTTTGCTGATAGACTCTCAAGGCCTCTGTGTGGTCAGAGATAAAGGCTTTCCAGCCATTGGTCTGGGGAGGCATTCTATTTTAAGAATTGGTTACCTGTCATTTCTCAGAGCAGGTAAATTCATTCTGCTGAGAAAATAGAAAGTGCTCTGGAGTAGAGGTAGGGGATATAAAATTGGGGGAGGGGGGTTCTGAGACCTTGCTGGGCCAGCTTTTTGAGCCCTAAATTAGGGAGGGTGACATTTCTTGCAAAGATAAATTCTTCATTTGCATGCTCCTCAACTTACCCCCAACTTAGGGATTTCAGGGTTTCAAGGGAGTTCTCAGCATCTTCTAAAATACCTGAGGGCATGTTGCTAAAGGAGCAAGGTTAAGGGACTTGGGCAGGAGAGGCTAAGAAAAAGAGGATCTGTCACCTTAAGGTTCAGTGCTTCTGTGTGGGTGTCTCTGTGTTGACTATAGACTAAAGGATTTTCATAAACCATTTTTTCCTCCCGCTTTCCCTTCCTTCTCCCTTCCTCCCCTTTCTCCTGGTCGCTGCCCTGCTCGCTCAGTCACATGCATACAAAGGAACTCTCCATTTGGCCAGGCATCTGAAGAAGACCGAGCTCCAGCTCCCGCTAACAGGATGATGGACAATGAAGTCTTTGCGAACTTTCTTTTCTACAGCACAGTGCTAGTCATAAAGATGTACTTGTTGGCAGTTATCACCGGGCAAGTGAGGCTTCGGAAGAAAGTAAGTTTTCAGCCCCTCTGAAACCTTCCCCTTTCTGGTTTTGTTCTGTTATCTCTGTAAATATTTAGAGGAGATAAATAAAACCCAGCATATGTTTACATGCTGGTGGAGACTTAGAAGCGAGTTGGATGTTAAATTTTTAAAAAATTATTTGCTTGGGGTTCTCTTTTCCTCCATTCTTCCTCCCAGCTTCCATTCCCCAGTCTGTGTCATTAGAGCCTATTTATTTTATCTTTTGCATCGTAAAGAACATTTTTCTCATTTGACTTGACATACGAGTAAGAGTCCTCTGGAAGGTTATGTGTATGTTAATCTCTTCTTGGTATTTGGGAAAAAAATCAGATTTCTTTTAAGCCAGCAGTTCAGGAATAGTACAACTCTGACTGCCCTGAAACCATGTATCTTTCATTTAAGAAACTGTGTTTTGGGAGTGGAGTAAACTTGAGTAAGCCGGGGACATGAGGATCATTAAGTGGAAATTCCCCGAGCCCCAGGCTGATTATTCTCCAGGGTCATCAGAATCTTCTAAGCCAAAATTTTAACTGGAAACAATCAGGAGGATTCAGGTTCTGGCAAAGATTATATAGAAAAATTTTCACCCGACATGTTTAGTCCCTTAATAATCGGGGGGAAAAACAGAGGAAACGAAACCAAAAAAATAATGAAAAATAAAAACTGTTCGAGATGGTAATGCATTTTTAACTGGATGGTGATCAAATAAGTGTATGAACCAGCCTGAGGGGCCTGTTTTATATTATTTAAAATAGTTGGAGAATCCCTGCTACAGAGAACTGTAGCCTAAAGTGATCACCTGGAGTTTTTATTCTATTCCAATTTTTCACTGTTGATATACTTTTCTAATTAATCATCCTTCCTGTTTCTATCCTCTGTCTTTTTGAACACTGGATTTAGTGGCAAAAGAGTGGGATTTAAATCCTAATGAATCCTGCCATATATGAGCTATGTAACTTCAGGGAAATCATTTAACTTTTCAGTTTCTTCAAAATGGGAATGATAATACATGTACCATGTACTTTATCAGGTGAGATAACCAATGTAAAATATGTTTTTTAAATTAATTCAGCAAACATTTGTTAAGTACCTAAAGTACCTTATAAGTATTCCTTATTATGGTTCTTTCCTACATCATAGGATGGTAGTTGCATGTCAGAAATAAGTAAAATTTCAAAATAGAGCCTAAAGCTTGTTCACAAGCTGAGAGAGGAAAGGAAGAGAAGCTGTCCATTGAGCATTATTGGAAGATTAAAGGAAACATGACTGCCTGAGACAGAAATGTATGAGATCATTGATTTATTTCTGGGAGAGACTTTAAACTCATCTAATCCAGAGCTTCATTTTTAATATGTGGAAGCTGAGACCCAGAGAAATTAATCATCTGCCCAAAGACACAAAGTTAGTACTTCTAAGGAATCCGGAATGCATGTAAGTCCAATGGCTTGTCACTGACTACAATTCTAATGACATGTGAATGAGGAAGAAGAGGATCCCTGCTTACACAAGGGATTCTTATGTTGAAACCAGTCATCATTGGCCCTGATGAAGAATGATTATTAGGAGGGGCAATTTCTCTCATTAGACTGACCTTGCTGCTTCTTTGTACCTTGCTTTACAATTTAATTCTTTGCATTTCAAACCCATTCACAGAGTAGATTTGGTCACCCTCCTAAAGGTAATGGAATTCTTGCTGGGATGGGGTAAAAGGAAGTAGGAGATTTTTCTGGGAATAGCATAAATATGGAAATTAGCACATTGCTTCTGGCTGGTATCTTTGACCCCCAAATCTACCCAAGTGAGAAAGAAGGACTTGGACCATGAGATTCTGGTTTCACATCTTTTTTTTTTTTTTTTTTTTCCACCTGAGGCTGGGGTTAAGTGACTTGCCCAGGGTCACATAGCTAGGAAGTGTTAAGTGTCTGAGATCAGATTTGACCTCAGGTCCTCCTGAATTCAAGGCTGGTGCTCTATCCACTGCGCCACCTAGCTGCCTCCCTGGTTTCACATTTTAACAAACTTTGTGACCTCGAGCTAGTCCTTTAACACTTTGGACCTAGTTTCCTCCTCTGATTATTGAAGGGGTTAGACTGAATGAACTGTAAGGTACTTTTGAGCTCTAAATCTTTGCTACTATAAACTTAGTTTATAATCTCTTGTAAGTGATGTACCACCCATTTATCTGGGTGTTATTTGTTGGTTTACTCTCCAACCAGCTGTAAGCTCCAGGAGGTCAGGGACTGTGTCTTCAATATCTTTGAGAATTGTGTCCATCACAATATTGTGACCAGTGCATTGGTATTTAAGAATGTGCGAATATATTAGTGAATTGTAAACAAGGCATCTTAGGCAATTAGGATTATTTGAATAATTGAATAAAGGGCTAGCCCTTTTTTTCTATTTTAAGAAACATGTAGAGGCTTTGCTGACTAAAAATGGGATCCCAGAGAATGGGTCTAGTTTGATTTAAAAGTTAACAGATAAGAATCCTGTAAAGTGCATTACCAAACCTTAAAGCACTATATAAAAACTATCATTATTATTATTAAAATCAGGCACTCTGCTAAAAGGTAGGGATACAAAATACAAAAGATAAAACCATTTCTACTTACAAGACCCTTATATTCTAATAAACAAGCAGAAATAGGGTGAGAGTCCTCTTGGAGGCTCCATGTGAACCCAATTCAGTCAGTTATCAAGCAATTCTTAAGAGCTTACTATATATAAAGCATTATAGGAAATGCTGAAAATACAAATACAGTAAAAGGAAGACTGAATTTGCCCTCAAGGAGCTTATACTTGGAATGGGGAAGGGTCTATAAAATGAAAATGAGAAGAGAATGGGCAGTGACGTGATAGAGGAGTCTGGACTGCTGGCCCCAGACATTTTTTTTTTCTTTTTTTTTCTTTTTCTTCCTTCCTTCCTTCCTTCCTTCCTTCCTTCCTTCCTTCCTTCCTTCCTTCCTTCCTTCCTTCCTTCCTTCCTTCCTTCCTTCCTTCCTTCCTTCCTTCCTTCCTTCCTTCCTTCCTTCCTTCCTTCCTTCCTTCCTTCCTTCCTTCCTTCCTTCCTTCCTTCCTTCCTTCCTTCCTTCCTTTCTTATTATAGCTTTTTATTTATTTTACAACATGGACAATTGCCAAACCTTTTGTTCCAATTTTTCCCTTCCTTCCCCCCACCCCCTCCCCAAGATGGCAGGTTGACCAATACATGTTAAATAAGACATTTTTCTTAAATGGAGATGCAGAAGGGGCTCCAGGGACCAAGGAGTGAATTCAGATTGAAGTGAACAACTTAGGTAAAGAGAAAGTGGGGGAAAGGAAAAGAACAAGTATTGATCAAGGCTCTTATACAGTGTGCATGTGCTAAGCGCTTAGTTATCTCCTTCGATCTTCACATTTCTGCCTAGCAGGGACCCTTATTGTCCCATTTTACAGTTGACTTGCCCAGATTCACCCAAGTAGTAACTCTCTAAGGCTAGACTTGGACTCGGGTGTTCCTGATAGCAAGCTCAGCCATCTATTCTTTTGTCCCCCTTTCTTTTGAGAGGGGCACTATAGAGAAGTCGGATAAGAAATGAAGAGATGACTGGCCTTGGTACTTTCTTTAAGTGGAGGTTCCTGTGACCAGACATCCCTAGGCTTGCCTTGTATCTCATGCAGTAGTAATTCTCCTTGACAATCTTCTAGGCTTTTGCCAATCCAGAAGATGCTTTGAAGCACGGAGGCCTCCAGTACTGCCGGACAGACCCAGATGTGGAGCGGTGCCGCAGGCAAGTGACCTTACTTTCTATCCCTTTGTGTTCCTCGTTTAGCCTCTTACTCCCTCCCTCCCTTGTGTGCTGGGATCCTGTTTTGGAGAAATGGCTAGTGGGCTATGAAGTAGAGATAGAGAGAAGGAAAGATGATGTTTTAGCTATTGTACCAGTTTTTGAGTTAGGGCAGAGAGAGTGGAGTTGATGGAAACAGGTAGAGAAAAGCTACCTATAGTGGTAGACCTTAGGACAGCTTGGGACAGGAAACAAAACCCTTCTGTGCCCTAAACAAATGCATGGGTGTGTCACCTCAGACAAGAAACATGAGTAGTTGGCAATAGTTACAAAGCTCTCTTTACTTACAGTTCTTTCCTCATTTGATCATTTCATACATCATAAGTCTATCCCCCATGCCTAGAATGTTTTTCTTTGCTGCTCCTCCTCTTCTTCTTCCTCTCCCTCTTTTCCCATAGTCTGGCTTGAGCTAGATCTTTGACTCCAAGGCCACTCTTCCTACTAGTGCCACACTGTGATCTTGAAATGCTGGAGCCCAAAGGGGAATTACGAGTCCTTGGCAGCTTCTCCATGGCTTAGCAAGTTATTACAAAATATGGAACAGAGACATTTGTATTTTAGTGTTTTGAAGAATTTATAGCCCAAGGAGAAAATCTCATCAACCTGCAGAGACTAGAGTAGTTAAATATTAGGCCAGGGCTGGTGGAGCTGTTACTCAACAACTAAACCTTTCAGCCATGAAAGCATGAAACTATGTGTTTTGTTTTTTTTAGAGCAGTAAATACACCATATAAGTGATCCCAAACTCTGAAAAACTTGGACTCAACTTGGGCAAGCTGGGGAGAGAAAGTCAGAATACTCTCTACTACTACAACTGAATATTGCCTTTTTAAATGGGCTGAAAATGGCTGCCTGGAAAATGGGGTGTATTGTCCACTCTACAATGTACACTTTGACAAATGTTCCATAGAGCTGGCCTATTAGTATCTATACCTTCAAAGGACATTGTGCATGGTAACAAGTTGGGCCCAGGAGCAAACAGTAGGCTAGAAAGATAGATAGATGTCCAATGTTCCCAAGTTTCTCTCTGAAACAAAGGTATATTTTCTGATACTGCTACTTCAGTGGGAGTGAGTGACAGAGTAACCTCATATATGAAGAGTGAAAATTGTAGGTCATTCTAAAGAGTGGTGGATTCCTCAGTATATGTCTGAGGAGCATTTGTGGGGCAGAAGCAGCATTAAGGATGGTACCAGCAGTGAGATGGGTCCAGAAGGTAGGTAGGAAAGCTCCAGAGACCATCAGTCCAACTCCCTCACTTTACAGATGAGAAAACTGAGGTGAGAGAGGATCAGTAGACAGCCCATGGGTTCCCTCACTTCCATTTATCAAATGAGTGAGAATGTGTAAAGCAAGCCTTGAAGTACTATATAGATGTGTGCTACTGTTATATTAATGTTATGTCAAAAACTTTTGAGAAAGGCTCCCAGCACAGTGCATGGACCATCAACAAGAGCATTATGGTATGGACTAGAAGGTGTGGATAAATTAGAACTTCTATCGTTGGAAGGAATATCTCCACCTCTCCCTATTACCAATCCATTGAAGCGCCTTCAAAGTAATATATTGTACTTTCATAGTCCAGTTCATTAAACATTGAAGGCACTGGGGCAACTGCTGAGTTAGTTACTTAAAATTCGTTAGTTGTGAGATATTTAAAAAATATGACTTTTCATTTGTATTTCCTGTTGATTGGAATGTTAGTGGAGCCCAGCTTCTTTTTTCTCTCTATCCGTAGTTCTCAAACTTTTGGTCTCCAAATCCCTTTACACTCTTAAATTTTTGAGGACCTTCCTACCCTCAATAAATTTTTGTTTACATAGGTTATTTCTAGGGATATAACAGAGCTGATTTCATCTGGATGAGCCAATTGTCAAATTTTAGTGAGAATTTACTTCTTGGAAATTGGTAAATACTACAAATCAGAGCTTGATTTATTGTTTTATTGTCTAGACTTAAGAAAGTGATGAAGAAAATGTTAATAAAGTAGATTAAAATTGAAAATGTGTCTCAATTTTTCCTCCCTGGAATGCTTGTAGTTAAAACATTTATCTTCTTAAGCATTCTCTTGTTTGTATCTATGGATGTTTTGTTGGTTGTTTAGGTATTTTCCAATTGTGTCTGATGTTTTGTGACCCCAGTTGGGGTTTTCTTGACAAAGACACTGGAATGGTTTCTTTTTTTTCAGCTCATTTTACAAATGAGGAAACTGAGGCCAGTAGATTTAAGTATGACTTTCCTAGGGTCACAGAGCTAATGTCTGGGTCTAGATTTGAATTCAGGAAGATGTCTTTCTGACTTCAGAACTGCTACTCTACTTACTCTGGCTGCCTCATTGTTATTTACTGTATTAGGCAGTAAAACATCCTAGTATTGTGATGAAAACAGAAGTGATGATGTAGAAAGAGTCTTGAGCATCCCCCATGGATCCATGGGCCATATTTTGAGAATGCTTACACGAAATGAATATGGCTTTACTGTGTTTTTACCAGCTACAAAACTAATTATCTTAAAATGAAAGTCCTGAAAATTGTTGAGGCAGCAGGAAGAAAAGGCCTGCCTCCTGGATTGCCTGGACGTGACTACCAGCAGCTGCTCTCCCAGGGAGGACCCAGCCTGGGGCAAGGAGCCACTTCTCCAAGACAGCTATCACATTTTTAAACTGCTGTAATGACATAGTAAAATGTAGGCTGATGTCGCAACAGCTCAGCAAGAGGCAGGATATTGCAGTGCAGGGAGGCTACTGCGGGTGGGGAGCAAGTTTGGTCTGGAGTGAATTTGTTTTGGATGACTTTTGCCTTGAAGTGGTCATTATATGAATGACACCCCTCAGGCTTACCTTTCTTGGCTGAATGGATTTTTCATTTTTTCTTCTTAGATTAGATTCTGAAACTATCAAATTCCCCTTCGAACAGAGCTTTGTGTTTGCTCTGTGCTGCCTCCCCTCCATCCTTCAGGATGTCCTTAGAAACATCTTTATAGGATCCTAGTTAGAGAGTGAAGAAGGGCCCATAGAGGCCAGCTAGTCCAAGGCCCTTCTGAAAAGAGCTTTTGGTTCTTTTGCAAGGCCTTTTGTTTTTACATGTATGTCTCCTGCTCCTTCTCTTTCAAATGAACCTTCTTTTGGGACTGCAGTGACTTAAATGTGACTAAGGGTGTCTGTAACCTGCTGCCATTGAGGGCCACCCCTCTCCCCTCAGTAGAGATGTAAGGGGCTCCAGACATTCTTGAGGTTCCATCTTAACTCTGAGATGCTGTGATTTTTCTCAGGGAACCTTGTAGTGGCTGTGCTTTTCCCTAACTGATTTAACCACTTGGCATACCATGGGATTGAGGCAGGATCTCTCCATTGATTATTTATCTTACTTAATTTAGCAAACTAGGTGATGTAAGGCAAAGAGCACCTTCCTTGCAGTCAGAATGTTTGAATCTGGCCTCTATTCTGCAGTAGCTGTGATAACTGAGAAAGTCATTAGCCACTTCCAGCCTTAGGGTCTCCCATTTGTAAAGTGGGGGACACTAATAATCCAGCTTACTTTACAGGATTGCTGTGAAGATCGAGTGAGATAATATCTATATATGCAAAGTGCTTTGCAAATCTTTAATTTAAAAATTTTTAGAGATTGGGTCTCCCTATTTTGTCTGAACTAGAGATACAGCAGCCATGTATGGGATCATTGCCAGTACTCATGGAAGTTTTGATCTATTTTGTTTCCAATCCGATTCAGTTTGTCCCACCATAGTCAGCCCGGACACTCTTGTTCCTGGGGGCTCCCCATATTGGTGTCATTATAAGAGCATTCAGTACTATTAAACTCCATCATTTCCCTGCCTTCCCCCTTCCCAGGAGCAGGGATTGTAGGAGCACATCACTATGCCTGCCTTTTCTAGAAAAGCCTTTTTAAAGCCTGGTAGAAGTGTTACCTTTTATTTAACTTCTACTATAACCACGGTTTTGGGTTAGGAGCTCAGAGAGAGAGAGACTGATGGGAAGGGGAGGGGGAGGGGGCCAGGCAAATTGCTTTGAAAAACCTAAAGAGCAAAAGATTGTTTTTATCTGGGGAACTCAGGGAGGGCTTCATAGAAGAGAGCCTGGAGGGAAGGACATGATAGGCACGTGTGCAAGGGGATGGCTCAAGCAAAGGCTTACAGATAGAATAAGGCTGGACAAGAGGGAGGGGAGAGTAGTGCATTTTGACAGGAATGGGAGACATGGAAGTAGTATCTTGGGCTAAGGCTGCCCAGGTAGTTTGGAAACACACTGTGAGAGGCTTGGAATGCATCCAATGTTGGATAGAGGGCTGCTCCTGGAGCCCAGAAGGCTTGAATTCAGATTCTTCCCTCGGACACTTACTGGTTGTGTGATCCTGAATGAGACATTTAACCTGTCAGCTTGAGTCCTTAACATTAAAGTGGAGGTGACATGAGCATCCATCCGTCACTGAAAGACTTTGTTATAGGTCAATGCCAAGAGTTCTGTCTGTTGAGGAGCCCCTGTAGGCGCCCTGTTAAGGAGTAGTGTGATGGAGGAGGGGGAGAAGAGTGTTGCCCAGGATCAGGTGGGTGGGAAGAGGAGAAGCAGGAAGCCTAGACCGGGTCAGTGAGCACGGAGTAAGAGTTTGTTGGGACCCAGACACATGCTAAGGCCGGAGGAAGGCCTTGCCCTCAAAGAGCTCCCCTGTAGATGGGAGTGCAGACAGCTCTGCATGGACGGAGCGGGTCAGGGAGCCTGGGGAAGGCTTCGGGCAGCAGTGAGGAAGGAGCGGCCAAGGGAAGATGCCAGGAGCATCATGGATCAGAACAGTCGTGGGCTGGGCTCGCTGGATCCCAGCAGATGTGCAGGGGAGCCATGTGAGAGACTGGGAAGGTAGGAAGAGGCAAGCTGTGAAGCTTCAAAGGCCAGGGGAAGTCTACATTGGATTATGTAGGAGCCATTGATGTTTGGCTGTGTAGAAGTGACGAGGTCACTTTGGCGGCCCAACACAGGGATAGCCCACAGCAGCAAGGGGACCACCCGGAAGCTGTCGTAGCTGAGGACTCGTGTCTGAGTGGCCGTGGAAGCCAACAATGGCGGGCGAGGAGCGAGGATGATGCTGCAGTTGTGGGACAGGGAAGACTGGGAGGACCGCTGCCTTGGGCAGAAGAGGAGAGTTTAGAAGAGTAGCAGAGAAAGAAAAAGCGCTTCTTGGGGCAGTGAGTAGTGCGGAGCTCAAGAATAAGCTTCCGTGTGGCTTGGGGAAATAGAGCTGGGAATCGCCAGCTGTAGAGATCACAGTTGAACCCAATGAGAGCTGAAGAGATCATCTTCCTATGGAGGTTAAAGAGAAGAAAACCCCGGGACCTTTAGGGAGAGCCAGGGTTCGTGAGTGTGACCGGGCCAAGGGCCAGCAAGGCCTTGAAGGAGCTGTCAGGAAGAGAGGCGTAGAGCACTACCACAAAAAGCAGGGATAGAGACGGCCCAGGAGAGGGAGAGGGCCCCAGGGAGAGCACTGTGTATGGGGTGGGCGAGGGTGATGAGATTGGAAGCCAGATGGCCGAGTTCAGAAGGGAGAGGGGGAGTGGAAGGAGAGGTGCCTTCTCAAGGACCTTGAGGATGAATTGTGCCAGGATGGCTAGTGGGGATGCTTGGCTCAAGGGAGAGTTTTCTGAAGCTAGGGAGAGCCAGGGGTGTGTCCATAAACAGCATGGAAGCAACGCCTAAGTGGGTAGGGAGAGATGCAAAGGACTCACTGCTGGAGAAATGGGGTGCAGTGGGAGCAGGGGTGCATGGGAAGATGAGGAGGAAGGGGAGCCAGTGCCCTGAGAATGGCCTCAATTTGTGCCTTAAAGTATGAGGGATAAAAAGGTTTGCATGAGCTGAGTCAGTCACGGGCAGCTCTATCACAGAAAGAAACTGCTGTATTCTGGGAGTGGGGGTGGGGGTGGGTGAGGTGGGGAGGAGTATAGAGAGAAGAAAAAGGTTGCTTTGGACCTCATGCCTACTCAGTTTCCAGGGCTGTCAATAAGAATCTTTTGGACTGTAGCTATTTACCCAAGACAGCCAGTAGCAGACTGGTTTCCAATGAGACCCTGTGTGTGTGCCCAGCAAAGCTCACGCCTGGACAAACCTGAGAAGGAACAGCTGGACAGCAGTACCCAGGTGTCTCCTGTCAGCCGCCAGCCCAGTGTCAGCGGTCGGAGGAGCCAGACACAGGGCAAGCTGTTTGGGTCGGCTGAGAATAATTGTCTGTATGATGTTGGCCACTGGGTTTTAGAGCTGGGGTGGACCTATAAGTCCAGTCCTCCCATTTCTTACAGAAAGAAAAATGAAACAGAGAGAGGGCTTGGGAGGGTACTCAGGAACTCCGGTGGTAGAACTAGAATTCAAGCTCCGGGCTTTTTTTCCTAAAGCAAACACTTATTGATGCTAGCACCACACCTAGTTGCTAGAGATCTCTAAGCACTTGCTACTGCTGATTTTATTTCCCTGTCACCTATTCAGGAAGCAATTAAATTGGCATCTTCTAAGGCATTTTTATTGTCACTAATTATAATAGCAGTAGAAGAGTTAAAAAGTTTTCTCCACAACTCTGTAAGATAAATACTATTGGCACTATTATTCCCATTTTGTGAATGAGGAAACAGGATGAAAGAGAGAAAGGGACTTTTGCTGAGGTTAAACCACTGGTTAGTGCTGGGATTGTAAGACTATTAATTTAGGACTTCGAAGGTCTTCTAATGTAACCGTACCTCCTTTTATAATTGAAGAAACAAGCCCAGGAAATTAAGTAGTTTGCCCAAGTGAGATCTCATGTATAATCGATGTCAGTGGGATTTTAACCAGGGCCTCCAATAGTCTTTATATGTTGGGCACTTTAGATACTGTGCTGCCCAAGGCAGATTTTTATAAATTGTAAGCCTAAAATCAGGTTCTACCTGAGTGTGACTCACCTGATCAGATGTTGAGGAGGGTCTCTTCTCTTCATCCTCTAAGATCTCTATCCCCACCAGTCTGAAGTCCTGCAGTAGAGATGTATCCCTGATGTTAAGGACAGTAAGTAGTAAGAATAAAATAGTTTCAGCCTGATTGGCCCTTTGGTCTAAGGATTAGAAGGCTGAGTTAAACTAAATCATTGTACTGTTCAGCAGTCACAGAGCAACAGTGTACTAGCAAACTAACTGCTTTTCAAGACATAGAATTGGATGCCAGCCTTTTGGGGCACAAATTCTAGGAATAAAAATTGAAACGGATTAGTACAAAGGTAGAAAGTTCACTGAGTTTGGGTTGCTGAGCTGAATTCTTCAGGCCTTCCCGGTCTCTCCCATTTCCCTGTAACAGTCTTTCAGGTTGGACAAGTATGAAGCGACTCTTGCTAAAGAATGGAATTCTCACTTTGAGAATGGGGAAGTCACAGGGTTTTGTTGAAAGAATTAAAGTGACTTTGGCCCTGGAGCAGTCTAACTGGATGAGATGGAATGAGTCTTGCCCTTGTGGTGATGGTGGTGAGCCCAGAGAAGTCAGGGGC